>NW_009941534.1:16944-17165 GCF_000696875.1 Nestor notabilis | reverse complement strand
CTTAGAGCAGCCTTCCAATACCTGAAGGAGCTGACAAGAAAGCTAGGGAGGGATTTTTTACAAGGATGTGTAGGGATTAGGACAAGGAATATTAGCTTTAAACTGAAAGAGGGGAGAGTTACATTAAGTAGAAGTTCTTCACTGTGAGGGTGGTGAGGCCCTGGAACAGGTTGCCTAGAGAACTGTGGCTGGCCCATCCCCGGCAGTGTTCAAGGCCAGGG
>NW_009941534.1:0-16913 GCF_000696875.1 Nestor notabilis | reverse complement strand
GGTGTCCCTGCCCATGGCAGGGGGCTGGAACTAGATGATCTTTAAGGTCCCTTCCAACCCAAACCATTCTAGGATTCTATGAAAATCAGGGTGCAACTGTTCATTTTTGGCGTCTTTCTGGTTTCAGTGTTTTTTTGTTGTTTGTTTGTTGTATGACTGCAGGAAGATTTCCCAGACAAGGTTTGGGGACAGAAGGAATGCTGATTCTCTCTTTATGGTTGCTTTTTTCTTGTAAACAAACACTCAGCTTTGTTACCAGTCTATCATAGATAAGATTTAATCTATATAAAACTCTTGACAACTGCAGTGATAATTTCAGCCTCCCAGTTTATGAGATTATAAAAGGCAATTTACCCTCACCAGTCTGCAGAGGGCTGGGTTTGGGTATGCTGCAGTCAATAATTCAGACTTTATTTTGAGGCTTAGATAGATGCTGAAGTCTGGTAGTGCCTTGTGACCAGTCACTATGGTATGGCTGTATGGCTTTGAAAGAAAGAAGCAATTTTGTCTGAAGTCATTGGTAATATAACACAATGAAAAGGGTCTCGCTCAAAATGCAGCTTTCAAAATACACCAAATATAACTAATGCTAGTGATTACAGAGGGGATGGGAGTAGGGATATGGTAATTAATGGATGCATTAATGTTAGATAATATAGGTAGCAGGACATTACCACAGAAAACAGCAGATTTTTTGTCCAATGAACCTTTTAATTAAGCACAATGTAATTCACACCACTTTTGAACTTGGGTGGCTTTTCTTGCTTGGGCTCCTGTTGCTTTTCTCTGCAGACAGATGTGCAGGTGCAAACCGATGGAGACTTCACCACTCCAGGGCTGTGCAGTGAAGGTCTCCTGCACCGATGGGCACAGGGAAGCATCTATATCGTATTGCTGCTCTTACCCTTGGCAGCTGTACCACCATTTACAGCAGACACTGCTGATAGCAAGCAAAGTACAGCAGAGATTGGGGAGTTAATGGAGCAGAACCTATTTTGCACTGTTTCTGTCAGTATCTCATAGTACTGAGGGGAAAAGAGAGCTGTAAAATAGTGGAGCATGCCTTTTGAACCACCGTTTTTGCTTTCTCTCCTGAGGTTCTGGGTGAAGCTGTTATGAATCTTGAAAGTTTTATGATTCAGAGCTCTGCAGGCATTAGCTGCCAGGGCACTTGTCTTAGCCTTGCTGCTCAAGGAGAATATCTTGACTGCAGAGACTTCCAAAATGCCTCTCTACTTGGTCACACTGGCTGTCCCAGGCTGTGCAATCAGGAAGCAATATTTTTGTTAAAATCCTTGTGAATTGTTCCAATCTGTCTGAGAATAACTAGTATTTGGCAAATTAAAACTGGTAATCTATTTTGCCAAGACTGTGTGCGTAAGAGCCTTCTGCATGTGATCACTGTCCCTGAGTGCAAGCCATGCTCAGGGAGCACATGAAAACTCAGCCCAAGTGGAAAAGCTCTCAGGAGATAGGACATTGATGTACATCCCTTTCCGCTACCCAAACATGAAGTTTAATGAAACCTGGAGAAAAGCAAAGACATCTACGCTGTCAAATTTGGTTGACCTGGGTCAAAAGCTTCAAGTGGAAGAGAGGGACACTGCTGGAGGCAGAGAGAAATGCCTAAGCAACTGGTAATCATGGTTCTCTCACCGCTTCTAGTAGCAGAATGCATTTGTTTTCTAGTTTTAGTGTCAATCACTTCCTTTGATTTAATTTAACCTGCTGCAGTAGCTGTGGTACCTCACTGACCTCACTGACTCTTAGAGGTACAGTAAGTGCCACTGTTAGTGTCTTCATTCTCTTCCTTATCAATACAGAAGGGAGATTATGAACAACTGCATTAAAACTTTTGAAACATTGATTAAAAAGATTGGGTTTTTTGGCACAGTCTCATTTACTCTTTTAAAAGCCATCAGAGAGGATAATTACATCAGACCCCGGCCCCAGATCTAGGACTGACAGATACCCTTAATTCCTTTTGGTCTCTGTGGAAATTGTGAGCATTAAGCACATTTCAATATCAGTCCTTGCACAGAAGATCGTAAGTCTTTCCATTACTAAAATTACCTATTTTTAATACACATCAGGCAATAGTACTTAGAGCGGAAAAAAATATTAAATCATAAAAATGAATAACAATTATTTTCTCTGCACATTTTAGGTGAGCAGTATGCAGTCATTGTCATAATAAGTCATGAAGTGTCCAATTTTGTGAGCTGAGGGGACCTTTGTACAATTCAAGGAATTTTAGATAGCAAAATGAACTATGAGAGAACAGCAGTTTTATTAAACTGCCTACATTTCTAAGACAGATTGTATGGTTAACTGGCAAATTGGTGAGTCTATAAAATATGTAAGAAGCAGCAGACTGCAAGCTCCCTTTTTTATACACAGACAGTTTGTCCCTACCAGTAAATATGTTTTAAAAACTGTTGTGTAGTTGATAAGAACTGCCTTTTCCAGTCATTCAGGAATCTGTTTGAAATTACATTATGTCATCACAGCACCAAATCTCATTGTGCCAGTGATATTATTGGATGATACGTTATAATAAATGTATTTGCTGTTCGCATTGGATAATACCTCTGGGGGCCCATTTCCCTATTCGTGAAGGTAATTAGACCTAAAATTCTCTCTCTCGATAACAGATTCTCCACAGCTCACAAAATATGGAACATACTAATAGAAAAGTATGAATTTAATTTTGTATGTTACTAAAAGTACTTTACTTTGAAGGAGGCACATACCATCTACCTAAATGAAACAGAACTAGAAGAGGTGGAAAATGTCTTTGAATTAGATTTATTGATTTTTATTTTTTAAATACTTTAAGACTTATCTTTTTTTCCTTATGTGTTTTACTAAGATTTGCAGAGAAACTTAAGCAGAGAATTCAGCCCTGTACAGTCTACAAAAACTTCATATGAAGAGTCCTTCAGAAAGGGCCATCTGTATTTTCCCATGTGGAAACCCTTTTGGGCAGGGGTCTGCTGTGCCCAACTCTGGAGTAATAACTACTATAGGCTGGAAATGACATTTTCTGCTTCCCTCAGATCGCATGCAGCTTTAGGAGAAGTCAGGATTTTATACATCTAGCTCTTTTTAGAGCATCTTATGGTCTGAAATTATTGAATGAAATTTCCTCTGAGCTTAGAGCTGGAGTCTGTCTTGCCCTTAGCTGAAAGTACATAAGAATATTTTCCTCCCAAGTCCTCTGAAGCCAGGCCAGACCATTCTTTCTGGCTTTCCTTGGGATGTAGAAAGCAGAGGACCTTCTGCTAGTGATATTTATTGTCTCTTTCCAAAGGAGGAAGAACCTGTTACATATGAATTGCACCTTTTGGAAAATTGAAAATTGTTCCATCCCGAAATTTTTTAACGTCTCATTAAAGTCAATGGATGCTGGATGAAGCCTGGAAAAGGTTAGGAAAGTAATAATGATAAACTGGTTTGGTGATCAGTGAATGAATAATACATTATTGCAGCATTAATTAATCTGTTTTGAGGCTTTTAAATCAAATCTTGCCTTCTTACATGCTAAAGCTAAAGAACTGAGTCAGATGCCCTCCTTTTTTTCTGGAAGGGTTAAATATCATCCTTGTGTTTCTTCAGTAAATCCAAATATTACATGCCATTAAAGCTGAGTTTGTTTGTTGCCTGCATGCTGGTCATTAATAGAGGCAGGGAAAAAAAACCAAAAACCCCTCAAAACAACAAAACCCCATGAATTATCATCAGAAGTCTGATTTAGGCACAACCAGGAGATCTTAGAAAACCTGCTCAGTAAGAACATTTACCAGAAGTCACTTGGTACTGAGAAAGTACCATTTAAAGATAAAATGAAGACTTTGAGTTACAAAACATCACAGGAGCCAGAGTCCCAGCTCACCAGGAAAATAAGAAAAATAAATAAGAAAATAAAAAAAATACAGAGCTGTAAAATTAAGAAGTAATCCAGCCTAGCACAAGGTTTTTCAAAGCTTGCACTACTTTCAGTGAGCTGCTAGCATTTGATTCCAGCAGCTCAGAAGTTCTGCATTTTTTCCTCATAAGAGTAGATAAGCCAGGCTCAAACCTGAAATAAATTAGTAGCAGAAATAGCACTGATTTCTATTAATTCAGTGCTATTGACTAGTTGAGGTACTTACATGGTCCTTGGCCTCACAGCAGCTGAGCACTGCTAAGAGTTGGAGCTCTGTTTATGGTTAAGGCTCTTGGTGCCTGTGGTCTTATTTGGCCTGAGCTGCAGTCCTACATACAATGAGGTCTGGAGATAAGGAACGTTCTCATTACCCAGTGTCATGCCCAAATATAAGTTTTTAGGAATTGTTACCCTAGGATAAAGGGCAGTTTCCCTATATCTTTTTGTATTAAAAAAAAAAAAAAAAAAAAGAGAAACTTGACAGGCTGAACTGAGGGTGGAGAAGTTAAAAGCATAAAAAAAAGATAAATTTCTAGTATTTCATAAATTGTCTCCATTGGACCTTATTTCAGAGTTCCGTGCACTCAGAATATCCATCTACCATGTATGGTAGATAAGGGATGCCCATAAATCAGCATGGCAAAGGTGCAAATCCCTTTGGTCTGTGTTTTGTAAACTTTTTTCCAGGTTGTTCCCTGGAAGCAAGAGAATTGGCACAGCCACTCACTGTGCTCTACAGATGAGGTATCCATCGCAGCATTTAGCAGTGTCTGGTGCCTAGGGGTTGGATTTTGCTTTCATCAGCTGGCAAGGAACAGCAGTTGCATTTTGGGGACTGATCCAAACGTCACAGTTGACCACATACAAGCAGAGCAGGAGTCTCCCTGGCTCTGGTCCATTGCAGCAGGATGAGTGCTGGAGCCAGACATCTGTTACCCTCTCTGACTTTGAGGCACACTGAATTTATTCCTCTCTCCACAAGCTGTTCTCTGAATCTCTGCAGTACATGTTAACAAGCAGCTACATCTCAGTGCTGCGAATGCTACATAGGAACATTAAAACAGGTTTGGAAATAGAAATCTGCTTTCACTGGTAGAAAGGAGTTAGCTAAGTGCAAACTCTCTCTGCTACCTGTATGCTTTGAACTCTCATGAAATTAGTTATTTGAAAGAAACAGATGAAAGTTTCAAATAGGAATATATTTCAATTTGATTACATTGCCCATAACTAGCAAAATATTTATATATATGTTGTTAGAGTATACCTCCAACCGCAGACTGCTTTTACCTTTATAAAAATCTCAATTCGATCAAATGGGAGTGAAATTAGGCACTGCTGCAGCTATGTGTTGTAGTGTCAATATTATTTGAAAGTTTCGCTAGAAGTTCCTCCTATAGAAGTTGAATGGCAGACTTCATGTAGGCTTTGCCAAACACTCCTTAGACTTCCAGAAATGTATATTATAATGTACAAAACATACTGAAAGAATGCTTATCCTATTTCTCATAGCTCCCCTCTGTGGTCCCTAGTTTGTAAACTTAGGACCAGACCTTTCAAAAAATCTTTCCAACTTGCAGAGAACAGAAGGATTTACCAGCTAGATCCAGCAGGTGTTTGAGGTGTTTATTCTAGTCTTTTTTTCTGATAGTGAATGGGATTTTCCTTATGATAGCCGAAATGGAGTGTCTCTATTGAACCTTCCATGATGAGGCACTACAACTTGTTTTTGCAGGCCCAAAGAGTAAACTGGACCTGTGTGAAGTCATACTGTGATGTTTTTTGTCACTTATAACATCAGATGCCTAAATGACTTGGTTTTCTGCTATATTAGTTACAGGTTTCTCATTTTTTCCAACACATTTTAAGTCACCTAGGGTAAAAACGGGTAACTAGTCATGATGAATCGAGGTGTCAGAACTGCATCACAAAATTTTGAATTTCAAATTGCTTTTAATTAATCTAATTAAAATCAATTCCTTCTGTTTCTTTGGAGAGTCTAGACTGGAATGAGTATATTCATCTTCCAGATCTAGCCCTTTATTTCTCCTCATTTGCTTTGAAGTGAGTCCTTACAGCACTGACATTAGATAAGAGGGCTATATTAAGAAAGTGGAAAGGCTCTGCTTGTCTATCACACCTCAGGATAGTTAGCTGAATTTTATAAACACAGTTTTTGCAGAAAAAAATTCATTAATGGAAGATGCAATAAAAAAGGTGAGTGAAAGCTCTCGGAGGCATTATAGAGCACTTCTGTTTCCCCTTTAAAAACTAAGCGCTAATATGACCATTGGCTTTCTACACATGCCTGTCAATAGTTTTTTTATTAATTTTGGGTCAAATACAGTGAAAATTCCATTCATTTTTTTTATATACATATATGCATTTGAGTCTTAAGTGAAACTGACTTAATTTAAAAATAAAACTGTTCAGAATGATTGATAGCTGCTCTAGTTTCCATTAAACTCTTCAGAAAGGCTCTGTATTGGCTAAGGATATGATTGCACTGGTGTCCACTGGTGCCATGTGTTACCCTCTGAGATGCTGCAGTTTCATAACATAGTAGATGATTCTTGTCATACCTGTGCTGTTATTTAAGACACAATACTGACCTTGAATGGTGATTATTATATACTATCTTAATGAAAGTGCCTATCGCATGACAGAGTTATATAAATAACAGTAATACACAATCTACATGCTTTAATTATGGTTGAAAAAATTTGTTTCTCCTTTTAGATATTAAAAGGTTTGATGACTAGGTTTCTTTGGCATTTTATGAGGCTACCAACTAAAAGTATCTTGGAACATCTGTTGGGATAATACTTGAGCACCATGCAGGAGACACAATAATGTAAAATACATATTCGTTTGCCTTTTAATTGTTTTTAATTTTTTTCTTTATTTATTTGAATTATTATTAAAAGGAAAAAATCTTGTTTTAAAGGCATTCTCTACTTTTCGCAACCAATGTCACATCCTCTGTGGTCATGCAGTGAATGAATTATTGTGGATTTATGAACATATTAATCATCTCCATGGAAACAGTTTGCAATTTCACAGCACAGAAGTTTGACTTCCCTGCATGACAATGAAAAAGGAATGATCTGAAAAGGGTAGCTGAGGGGGGAGATAAAACATCCTTTCCAACTCAGGCTCAGTGAAAACTTACCAACAGATGATGTCTGCTCTTGGATCTGGGAGAAAAATCAGCCTTTCCAGTTTGTGGGTGACTAGACAGTGACCACAAGACCTTTGCAATCTGCAGGCAAGTGATTACCTCATGTCTTCTACAACAGTCTCAGCATACCCTTCATGAAAGACTGTGTTTGTAAGGGTAAATTTTTATTTTATTTTATTTTTCCTTCACAGTGGTGTTATTTAAGGAAGCAACTACCTCTTTATCTATTTGGCAATGATTTGAAACTGGGGGCCTCAGTAAATGAGACATATTAACTGCAGAGTTAAAAATGTCTGGTGTGAGGCTGAACAGAAGTGTCGATCAATAAAACAAGTATCAGATGTTCAGTATAAGGGAAGTAAATAATGACATTTTAAAAACACACTGTAATACAGCAAACTCAAAAAAGGAGAAAAAAATAGAAAAAAATCCCAAACCTCACAAGTTCTTTTTTAACCAAGATTTCCTGGAACATTGTAGGACTTTATATTTTCTTCTTGTCTGTACAAAGGAAGGCTTTTAGTCAGAAGCATGGACTAACAGGTTTGAATAGCTAAATACAGGACCTAATCCTTAGGAACTTGATTTCAGAGAAGATGGTACTCCTCAACAGTATTGTTAAGCCTAGACCCCCAGATGGTAGCAGCCTCTTGTCTTGAATTGCTTGTCTTCAGTGGGAGTTTCTTGACAACCAACCTGTGGGACACTATTGAGGCACAGAAAAGAAATATCTGTAAAATTAGGGGAATGAAAGAAGTCTCCCGTGGTATTTCATGGTCTGACCCTGAGGCTTCCAAATCCTGCATTAATTTCTGTCAAGAGGATTTATGAATGTCCTTCTTTACCTAAAAACAGGCTGCAGCTATCAGAACCTATAATAGCTGTTAGTAGCATATCAACAAACAACCAAATGAAGAGTCCAAGAAGAAATTACATTACATTGATGTAATGAACTCAATTCGTAATAGAAACCTGCTGTGAGATGTTCTAAAGAGACTACAAAAGAGTACAAATTGAACGGCAATCACCTTTTCCAAAAAAGGAGTAAAAAATATATAGATCATAAAGTAAACAGAAGAGACATGGATGATGATGATGATTATGGTCCATTTTCATCATTATTGTATCTATTATTTTGCTCTAAAAGTAGATTAACACTTTTGTTGCTAAATAAATTTACAGAAATGAACTGCTGTATGTAAATAATCTCTACTAGGATGGTCTTCGTTTTTCATGTCAGGTCAACAAGGACATGAGTAAGAGAGATTTCTGCTATCTGAAATTCAACTGGGTATCTTGTATGGATATCATAATGAGACAAACTGATACAGTGAAACTTCCAAGCAGCATTGTGTTGACTGAGATATTGCACTGATGGTGATGATAACTGGATGTATGTGATGAAATAACTATTAAACAGAATAACTGTACATGAGGCTAGTGATTGTTGCAATGAGATGCCTTTCCCTGGATATTGGCATCTGCACAGCAGGCAATTGGACAGTCATTTCCATCCATTAGTTCACAATCCATGAGCCAAAGTCCTGTAGTAGCTTGCAAACAGAGTTGTCCGGTGAAGTGAAAAGAAAAATGAAGGACCAGTGAGCTGAGCCAAAAGCTGTGCATTTGGAAAGTTCAGCATTGCTTTGACTAGCTTTCAGAGCAGGTAAGTCAATCTCTCTGGGTCTTAATGTCACCAGCTGTAAGACTTCACTTCCTGAATGGACTCTTCTAGTTAATTAAGTAAATTCTGTAAAGATATATTAAAAAAAAAAAAAGGCATAAAGCTATAAACCAACATGAGTTATAACTGTATCCATCAAGATTTTGCTTCAGTTCTTGGAGAGACACACATGTTGTACTGAATTATTTCAGTGTATTACTATTCTTTTACAGGTTATTCAGCTTGGGCACCATGCTGCAGTGCACAGCTATGTGGCTTCCAGAGCTAAGCTGGGGTCTTCATGACCTTGTGCTAAACATTTTAAATGTACTAAAGTTTTTGTGAGAATTTCATAGCCCTTCTCATTCACCAAAACTGGAACAAAAGTTGTTAGTGGTGTATTTACAAAACAGATTGAATGATATTATGTTATACAGTACTCTGGCAGGGAATTTGTTAAAAATAGCCCATGTATTATTCATGCTAAGAATTCATGCTAAGAATTTGGTTTTTGCTGGTCTTCAGTTTTGTCTGTTTTGTCTTTAGACAGTCCATGATTGTCCTTCATATAAGAGTTCAGGCCATATTGAGTTATTTTATTCCCCATAGCTGTTCCCTTCACTGTTCAGGTTATCCAAAGCCAACCATATCTTTCAGCAGCTGTTTACTACTCAAGAAATGGGAATTGACTCTAAAATACCAAGACTTCTCCCAGAAAAGGTACTCTTAGAAATTAATTATGGTCATAAAGGTCATAAAGCTGGCAATACTTTCTTTTAATCTTCCCCATCCCACCCAGGAAGGGGGGAAAAGGGAGGATGAGCAAGTGGCTGCATGGTGCTGTGTTTAAACCACAACAGTTTGCTTGATAATGCCCTGGACTTTGTCAATATCCTATTTATATTATATGAAGAAATAAATATACACTATATATAACAGTAAAAAAATGGTAACGATCTTAATAAAACCTCATGAAATTGAAATCAGTCAAAGGAAGATAGTGAGGTCACCTTACCTTCTCAACTTTAGTTATGCATGCCATTACTCTAGATAAAGATATGGCATCTAAATGTAACCACATCTTGGGTTAAACATGTTATTTGCGTAAACCATGTACTCATCAATGAGGTACAGTATAAGCATTAAAGCAGAGGGCTGGGAACTGGGACGATATCTACTCTCTTTCTCCTGATGCACTGTGTAACCTTTAGGAAATCATACACAACTGCACTTTCAGAATTGGTTTCTTGTTTTCAGTTCTTCTATTTTTCAAGCATCCTTTATTCATTGTGTGAATTACTTTAGGCAATAAGATACAAAGATTGGCCAGCTGACTGACAAAAAGAAACACTGAAAAATAGGGCTAAAAAATGGACTTTTCTGTCTCTATGCTCTTCAATTTTATGATGGAGATGTAAAGCTTACCTACCTAATAAACCTTTACTAACCTCAACTGCACCTATAGAAGTTACGTTCCTGAGAAAACCTAGGAAAGTACAATGCGCTGTTTACCATTATTCAAGTTAGAGCCAAACAATTTACTTTTAAATATAGCCTGCAGAATGTCAGGAGGGATATGTGTGGGTACTTGCTTTCTGCCTTTTGCATAGGACTGCTAACAGGCACATACCTGGAAATCCCTGCAGCTGAAGGAAATTCACCTGCATTATCTCTCTCAGCTGTGACCATGCTGTAGACCAGAAACAGCTGTGACAGCAGAGCATTTTGGGAAGGGGAGTGTGTTCTGGGGAGAACGTTTATCATAAAAGGAAAGGAGGAAGTATGAAAGTTAAAACACAGTTATTTATTGCTGGTATGGTGGCCATGGGCTGAAGTTCACAGGAGGTTTGGGTATCTCTGCCAGCTTGCTTTTGGGTATGGGGCAGTTGTTGTTTTCAAGGTAAGGAGTCTGGGTTGCAATAAACATCTCACTGAATAGGAGATTGAGGTTGGATTTTCTCCCATCGGGGGTGTTACTGTCTTTCAGCTGCTGGAGGATAGATGATGTGCCCAAGGTTACTAAGTTCAGTCTGGCTGCAGTGGCTATATATATATACACACCTAGGAGCTGCATCCAGGATATAAGATCCAGCAGCCTCCTGGTTGGCTGTGTGAGTATTGGATGTGCTTTGTACTGATATCAGGGTGGGATGTTAGGTGTTTGCTTTCCCCTCTGTTTTTGGAAGCAGTTCTGTAAGAAACAGGTTTCCAAGTTATGCCTTAAGCCTTGGGGTGGCTTCCCATCAAATTTGCTTTTCCTTGGTTGAGGGGAATTGTAGGAAGAGACCTTGTGAAGGAATATATTACTGGCTGACATGGTAGGGGGCTGTAAGGTCTCTCTCAGCTATTTTCATGGTTCCAGCTGCCTCTATACTCACCCTGGCTTTGAGCTCAACATCCTGCTATAGCAGAAGTCTCCTAAAACATATTGTCCTGATTGACTGATTTTGACCATAAATCACCTGAAAGGGAGTGGGTCACTTGACTGGTAGTGAAATGTATTACCTGTGAGTGTCTAGAGCAGAGCAGTGCATTTTGCTGTCATTATTCAGCATTGCGATGGGGCAATGAAGGGTAAACAAGAAAAAACACAAGTCTTACTGGATTCTTCTACATGAGAAACATCCTATAGCAGTAGGACCATTGCTTTTATTTTTGTTCTGCACCAATCTTTACAACTATTCCTCAGATAGGAGCTTTAAGGTACCTTACATGTAGTGCAAACTAAAAGAATCTGTTCATTCCCAGGATGATTATCTTTCTTTAGGTCTCCAGAGGGGTCAAATAAGACTATATAAAGCCAACTGTAAGTCCTGGTGGGTTAGCTTTACAGCTTTGTAAGCTTCAAAGCAGAGGTTCAGCTTGGTCTGTGGCTGCTGAGCCCAGAGGTGGTGTTCTAGCAGAACATCAAAGTGCCAAACTTCTTTCCTCTGATGTTTGGAGAAGTGTTTGCTGTTCTGGCTTAAGTTGGAATGGCCCATCTGGTGATATAACAAAAATTGTATATGCCCTAGCAACATTTCTAATAAATGAGTTGGTTTTTTTGTTTTTTTTTTTTTTTTTGAAGGGGAAGAGATTGGACAGGCAGTGCTGTATTGTTTGTAGGTATTTCCTGTAGTGGACTGACCTCTCTTGATCTGTCAGCTGGTGTTTACAGCCTGAAGGATCAGGCTAATCATAACATAGCAGCTGGAAGAAAAAAAAACAAACTCACATCAAACCAGCAGTATGCCTCTCTGCATCAGGTTTGGTTGGTGAACCAGAAGGTCCTCCAGAATCAACCCTCTAGGACTGAGACTTGCGTAAGTGTCTGTGGCCATTACCCCCTCCCTGTTCTCTGTACTTCACAGTCTGGAGGTTGTGTTTTGTAACAGCCCATTAGCTTTTGCTTCTGAGCTGCTAAGATGAAGCTCACCAGGATGTGGGGGTAAAAAAAAAAGGAGGGGGGGAGGAAAGACAGGCATAATCCCTGAGGGGTTGGCCCCCTCAAAACCTTCTGAAAACACAGGATTCTTGGATTAGTGCTTACTCCTGTTGAACGTGCAGTTTACCTGTCTGAAAAGGAAATAGAATCAGTCATAGGCAGTACTTTATATGCCTGGGAGACTGAAAGATAGTCAAATGAGGAAGTTAAGCTTGCTTTCCTGCTAGTGATAGGAAAAGACGAAATGGCCTCAAGTTGCAACAAGGGAGGTTTAGATTGGATATTAGGAAAAATTCTTCATTGAAATGGTTGCCAAGCATTGGAGCAGGCTGCCCAGGGAAATGGTGGAGTCACCACCCCTGGAGTGTTTAAAAGACATGTAAACATGACATTTAGGGTTTAGTGGTGAACTTGGCAGTGGACTCAGTGATCTTATTGGTCTTTTCCAACCTAAACAATTCTATGATTCTACTTATCAGACCCTTCAAATTCCTATTGATCTGAACAGTTAATTCTAGGAGGGAAATGGAATATGCTCCTATTACTTTAATAATAAGGAACCCTTCTTCTGTGTTTGGTTCAAGATAATGCAAGACCCTCCTTTCTAATTGGTAATACCCTGGGCATTTTGAATGTTCTGCAGAATCCTTATGGTAAGAGGAAAAGTATGAGATATATAAAGAACAATGAATTTGTGTCAGCGTGTGTGTATATATAATATATAAAATGTTTTTTGGCTTGCGCTTCCAAACTGATGATATGCACTGGTTCAGTCAACAGGTGTAAACATAGATGCATGAACAAACGCTGAACTTCAGTGACAGGGAAAGTAATTGTAGCTATTCTCCTACATGCTGTAATTTAGCCCAGTAAAAGACTGTTGTTCTCTCCATTTGACCACGTATCTGGAAGAGAATGAGTGACACTGCCATTGTTTGTGTTGTTGTGAAATTGTTCATCTACCTCAGTAGCTCAGCTGCATAATCAATCATTTCCAACAATTAAAACAATGCAGTTCGTTGGCAGCTGACAACCCAAAGTGCCAGCTGCCAATTTCTCTAGCTTGTCGGGTTTTTGGTTTTAAAATCGCGCATGGATGGGAGTCACCTGACATTTCTTTCTTTTCATAATAACTTTTCTTGCTGCGTCTCACAAGCATTTGACGCAGGGCATGACAGATCAGTCAGCACAATTGTTGAAATGAGATCTTCATTAACACGGGAATTGTAACTTTTGTTTGTGGCATATCAGACCTCAGTTTCTAAATAAGATGGATAA
This sequence comes from Nestor notabilis, assembly GCF_000696875.1. Lineage (NCBI taxonomy): Eukaryota > Metazoa > Chordata > Aves > Psittaciformes > Psittacidae > Nestor > Nestor notabilis. The sequence goes on along the minus strand of NW_009941534.1, from coordinate 3,442 downwards.
AGAGGTTATAGAACTGCAACATTAACTATTTTTATAATTGGCTTCTCTTTCACTTGCTTATATGTAAGGCTGTGCTCTGATGAATGAATGCTGTAAGAGAAGGAATGGTCCTTGGTTAACAGGAGTCTGGCTGCTGCTCGAAGAGTAAGTGTGTGGCAGGATGAACTAGTAACTGCAGTCTTGTGTCTGCAGGGTTGTTTAGGACCACTTGTGGTCAATATATGTTTTGGCACTGGTAGAAGTGAATGCTGTTGGTAAAAGGTCGTGACTATGTAGTTTTCTTTCTGAGCTGGCTAGCAGTTTGTCCATGTGTGGCTCTCGACTGTCCCACATGATCCTAAACCTAGGCTGCTGGATTTATTCTGTAAGAACTGGGGAGTGTTTTTTCCAAAGGAGAAAAATACTTTTTACAAATGGAAAACTTCATCCTTCCCTCCATGAGTTTTTGTGACATCCTTCTTTCACATTTTTGCTTACATGTCTTGTGATGTTCTCAAATATTACTTCTCTTAAGATTTTAATCCAATGTTGATGGCTCGCATCTAACAGCTCCATAACTGGTTAGATTTTTCTGAAGCACTTGTAGGAATTCAGTTACTGTAAATCCTCACAGAATTAAATCAATCTCACAGAAATGGTCAGCGACAAAATTTCATCTGCTTCCATTACTGGCTGACTGTGCTTCAAGATCTACTTTCCTCAGTGCTTCCCTATGTTGGCAGGATTGTCCACAAATTAGCATCTAGTAAATCTATAATCAATGCATAGGGTTGTTTTGTTGGGGCTTTTTTTTTTTTTTTTTTTGTGGTGGTTTGTTTTTTGTTGGTTTTTGTTGGGTTTTTTTTTTTTGTGGGTTCCCCCCTCCCCCAAGACTTCCCTTTTTTCTTGCTTTAACTGTATTAAACTTTGCACACTTACCTTAGTATATATTGAACCACTTTGCACACTTACCTTAGTATATTTTGAACCTCAGTGTCTGCACAGATTGCCAAATGGACTTTGCATTCAATGGCATGTCTCAAATATTTGTCCTTTAGAAATTGACTTTAACTTGCCATTTAGTTTGTGATACACACCAATATATTCTTCCACAAAGAGAATTATATTTTAGAGAATAATAAGAAAGTTGTGTATTTAGTTCTGCTTTCTTGCTACAACTGTTAGACACTGATGGTACCTACTGTGGCATGGATGAGAGAGATCTTTTCTCAAAGAAAGCTAGAAACAAAGCCTCAGTTCCTGTATCTAGGATCTTGTGGTCAGGTACTTTAATCACTGAGAAACCTCACTGCTTTGGTCTGTTAGCATGGATTTCTTTCAGGAGCTGGGAACAAGTAAATACCATCACAAAAAGAACAGAGGAATTGGAGAAGATTGCTAAGGGGGTTGTTTCTCATTTGTATTCTTTCCAGATCTTCTAAGCTGGGTTTGTGGTGGCATCTGTAAAAGTACTGCTCTTCAAATGAGATGTTATCAAAAAGCATAGGCAGCTGGTATTTAAAGAAACAAGAAGGGAGTTTTGAATTAAAGAGAACTGAGATGAGGGAGCAAGAAGCCCAGGAAGAACAACATGGTTGAGGCTGTCTTTGCAGTAAATAAACTGGTAGAACTTTGGACTAGAGCAAAAACATGTCATAAAGACATGGAGCATGTCTCTACAATGTCTTGAAAATCTCTGAGAGTTGCCTCACTGATCTGGTAAAAGAGATGGACAAACCATAGACAATAAAGTTGATCATACAGGAAGCTGTTAAGTTTATTTAAAGAAGGGATGATGAGAAGCTTTAGCTTCCTTGTGATATTAAACTGTGCATTGAACGTCCTTTGTCATGAGTGAACTGCTTCTGCTCAAGGCAAGAGGGTTGAAATATTTTTATATTTTTAGCCATTTTCTACACTTGTGGTTTTTTTATATGCTAATATGTTTATTTCTTTCCAGCCTTTATAATATTCATTTCACAAAGTCTAAAATTTGACACCTGCTGTAGCTTGTATTATCAATTTCACCCTTAGAAACCCAGAAATTATTAAGGTGGAGTAATTGCTATCTGATTATATAATAACTACTTTAATCCAGCAATCATAATATGATTTAAAATGAATCCTTTTGTGCCATTGATTTCAGAATAATTACTGTTATATTGTACTTCTGCAAGAGTTATTCTCAGTTAACCACTTGAAAATAATATGCTCTACTTATTGAAAAAACTAAATCTGATTATCCCCCAAAGCTCAATGTTCTTCCTACATCTGCGCCTCAATTGTGTGGAGGCACACAATTGTAACATTTGCTGGTGACCTGAGAGATGCTGAAATAGGCTCCTTTCTGTATTCACTCTAGGTAATATCAATAAGCCTAATACCTGGTGTATTTTTCTCTCTGAACTAGGAGCGTGCTCATTGTTTAGGTCTGGTGGGTTGGACAGTTATGTTTAATCATGAAAGCATGATGAAAACACAAGGAAAATATTTTCCTTGTTTGTTGTTGTTTTTCCAGTGCCACCCCGCACCCCACCCCCCTCCTGCCTCCTACCTCTGACTTTCATTTGTCTCTATATATACACACATAAATTTCCAATGAGATTGTCAAATTCTGATCCCTCAGTCTATTTGATGTAAGACTGACTAGGATGGAAAAAACATTCATACTTAAAAATGTGAAGAAAAGCATCCTGTGGTTCCCACAGACCTGTGAACAGCACTGCCACTTTGAGTGCAGAGCCCTTGAGTAAATCGTGACAGAAATGAAAGAAGACATTTTTACCTTATCTCTAAAGCCATTGTAATCAGCAATCTTTTCAAGATGGTGAAACATGAAAGCATTTCAAGCCAGCAAGGGAAATTATCAAAATAGTAATGAAAAGGAAAAGTCACAGAATCATAGAATAGTTAGGGTTGGAAAGGACCTTAAGATAATGAGTCTTTAACATTTTCTAGAGTATGCCCAGGTTACAGGTCTTCAGCTTTTGCTACAAAACTGAATGTTATTTGAAGCACAAATTTCAGTGGTTCACACCCCTCTGAAACCCCTTTGTGGATGAGAAATACCCTTACAGTTCTCCAGGTCCAACAACCTATTGCCTTCCCAAAATTCTATGCAGAGCTAAGAAAGGGCAGTAAGTAAAGTCTCTCTTTACCCTGGGGCCAATTCTGTCTTCCCTTTGACAGGCTCCTAGTTAATGCAGCTAATGGTTCCACTGACAGTAGTCTCTGCTCTCCAGGCTGAACAGCCCCAACTTTCTCAGCCTGTCTTCATATGGGAGGTGCTCCAGCCCCCTTAGTGTCCTCGTGGCCCTCCTCTGGACTTGATCCAACAGCTTCATGTCCTTCTTATGCTAAGGACACCAGAACTGTACAAAATACTCCAAGTGAGGTCTCACAAAAGCAGAGTAGAGGAGCAGGATCACCTCTTTTGACCTGCTAGTCATGCTTCTTTTGATGC
>NW_009941533.1:252-16581 GCF_000696875.1 Nestor notabilis | reverse complement strand
CTTGCCTGATAGAGCAGTTTCTATAGCGGTGTTTTCCTCTAAAGAGTTTGTCTATGAGAAGATGCTATAAACACACCTGAGCTTCGCAAGGATGGAGTTGTTTTATGAGGCTGAACAGCAAAGTTAAAACACGTATATACTGGCATCCTCCCAAGCAAAGGTGAGGAGCTGGAGTAAGGAGTGAGCTTGTAGCCCACAGATCATGCTGAGCATCACGTTACTTGGCTTGGTCCTAGGCAAAGTGAGGGTGGGAGGGGATGTGGTCCAGCCATGGGCAGATCCCACCACATGGGTGATTGAACCTGGAGAACTCACGTGGGAGGAAAGCGCTCATTTGAGGTCCAACTCTTGGAAAGGGAAAGCACAGGAAAGGTGGAGATTTGGGGCTGCTCCCCTTGAGCACCACCTTGGTACCATACAGATTAGAGGCTTCCCAACGTGCTGTTGGGAACAAAGGCTTCTGCCCTCAGCTTCAGAGACACCTCAGGCTACACTTTGGCACCTTCTCAGCACGTGGATTCACACTAAACCCTGGAGAGTGGCAAGAGGCAGCAGCTTGCAGCTCAGCCCAGCTGGATAGTCAGCAGTTGTGTGCTACAGGCACATCCCCGACTCACATCTACCCCGTTACACTTCAGTGTGCTGTGGTGAATGGTAAAAACATCTACTCTGGAGAAGGGGCCATACACAGCTTCAGATGTTGGCCAGCCTAAAACCGTGGATCCCTACTGCTCCTAGTGGTAAGAAGGAAGCTTCTGGGGCAGGACAGCTCTGGAAAGCTCTTGCATTACTGATCTCATTTAATGGCCCATTTAAGTTCTCACTGGATTCAATGAAGAACTCCCGTTGACTTCCGTGGGAAGGGCCATACTCTGAATTGAATAAATAAATTATCTTTTTCCCCAGGGACAGCTGCTACTGCTTTAGAAGAATAATGACCACAGTGGAGATAAGCAAGGAAGAAAACAAACCCAACCCTGTAGTTGTTCCAGACAGTTTTGAGTATATGATTAAACTGTGGTACAAGTTGTTTGTCAGTTTTTGCTTTGCAATTCTTCTTAATTCCCCTTCTTTCCAAGTGCCAGTGTTTAAAATGTCAGCCTTTACTTCGAATATTGTTGCTCTTTTCATCTTGACTCACCACCGCCTTGATGCAGTTTGCAATAAGTGAACACATGTTGGGGCTTTTTTCCCCATGTTGCAACATAGCGGAGAGAGGCTTGAATTTTACAGACAGATTTTTTGACTCCTTTAAGGCAGAATGCTGTGAGTCACAAAGCCAATGGCGTGTCTCACTGTACAAACATTATGTGCATGTTTGTACTTACTCCTTTAAAAGCATTTAAGACAGAGAAAGATCAAATGATGCATCAATTTGCCACTGCCTTTTTTTTTTTTTGGCTGACACATATAAGCATTGTGAACCCAAAAAGAAGAGCAAAAGAAGTTATAGGGGGGGTTCACTAATACATAGAAAAATGCCCTTTTTTCCCCCACATGCTTTAGTAGCTGACTGTAACACAAAGCTATAAGATAGATGTGCTTCCCTTGCACACTCATACATATACATGCATTTAAGTGCCTTTTACACTGCTGCATGAAGGCTTTTAGATTCCATTCTCCCAGCACATTTATTCACTAAGCAAACACAGCTCTAACCCAAAGAATATGATGAATTTGAAACGGCAGACAGGTGGTTATTGTAAAATCTAATTTCAAATCTGCATATGGCTGATGCTCTGATTAAGCTCTGCTTCTACAGCACTCAGAATAAACAAGCCCATTTGACATGATGACAACATAACCTTTGGATGTCCTTTGCTGTGCATGCTCTGTGTCCGATAAGATACATTCCATACTTCCCATATGTAATGGCTGCAATGCAGATGGCAAGGCTTGCAAATGCAAGATTTCTACACAGAAAACAAGGAAATGAACACTGCTTTTGCAAAATATGATTTTATGATAGATTTCTATTCTTGCTGGTATTAATACACATTGGGAATAACATCAGCTACATCCAGAACATGCGCTTGAATCATTACAACCAGCCCAGCAAGTAGCAAAATCTACCTCCAGCACAGCAAATCAGTTCAGCAGCTTCTCAGACAAACTAGAACCAGGGCTGCTGGTATTCAAGATGCCATGCCTGCATGTGTCTTCCAAACCCTAGTCAAAGACTTTCAGCTGCTCCATATCTTAAGGGAGAAGAACATCATTCTAAAAAGTGGAGAAAGGAAGGAAAGAAATCTGATGTCCATTTCAAAGCATTTTCATTTTAATCTTCCTAAAGCAATTGACAGGGTTTTCTGCTGCAAGGGGGAAATTGGGGAGAAAAGTGGCAGAGCAAGATAAAATGAGATGTCTTACTCTTGCTGTTCATATGCCAAATCCTTATCATCATCACTTGAGCCTGTTGGAATAGCCAGCTACCACTCTGCCTAAAAATAAGCTTCTTATCTCCAGATGTCTTTATAAATGGCAAGCTATGGTAGCTGGTGCTTCCCCACTGCTGTTCGCAGCCCATAAAGCTCCAGCTTCAGTCATCACTACACGATAAGCTTTGTTCTTCCACAGCATCATCCCTCCAATGAAGTTATCTTCCATTCACTCTTCCAGAGCCAGCTCTATCAACATGTTTGTCTCCTTGAGGGTTTTGTGGAAACACGGTTTCCCTCTGTCGTTTTCAGGCCTTTTTCTGCCTTGGGTTTGTGGCCTGAAAAGGCAAGTCCATGAGGCTTTATTCAAGTTGTGGGCAACTGGGATCAGGACTGTCCCCTACAACCTGCACCCAGGAGAAACAAAGAACTGGAAAACACTGGCACAGAGACCCTGAGCGGTGGAGTTGGGAAACTGGGTAAATACCCCTAGCTGGGAGTGCAAACCAGGCTCTGAGCTGCAGATCTATCCCAGCTGTCAAAGCAGAAAGTGGCAAACTCTATTCACCTGCCTTTACCCCCTGCTGCATCCCAGGAGACACCCGACACATGGTGTGAGTGAGGGGGATGGTTTGCTCTGGGGCAGGGCAGCTCTGCCTTGCAGGCTTTTGACAGCAAGGACTAGCTTTGACTTTACCATAGGAACCTGTATTTATTCTAGCTCAAAGACTGACTCAGTGTCAGGGTCTCTGTGTTTGTTATGAGTGCAGAAAACACCTGAAGTGACCTGAGCTGAATTCTGCTTTCCGCTGATGGACAAAATGCAAGCTAAACCCTGCTGGCTGCTGCCCCAGCTCATGTGTTGATTGATCCCTTCAATCTCTTCTCCCAAATTCCCATGTAGCAGCATGCCCAGATAGCTTTGTTTGCAGTAGGGCAAGGTTATCCCCTTCTCCCAGATCATTCCTGATGTGCTGCAGGGGTCAGCAAGAAGCCCGAGCCCCAGTGCCTCTGCCCAAGCTCTCAGCCCCTTGAGGCACATGATGGTCATAGCAGCAGGTCTCATGCCAGCGATGATGCATTTCCAGCAGGAACTGGGCTGACATCAGTGTGACAGACACAGATTCCAGCTAGTGACAAAAGGGGAAGGTGCTTCAACCCATTTCCACGACTCATCCAGCCTTTGGTCTCAAGTGTCTCTAATTAGGCCATCAACACCACGGACATCTGTGAATGTGCATGAGTTGAAGCCAAGACACAATTTCCCAGGCTCCTGCATTTTCAGTAGCCAACTGTCTTTAAATATCATTGCATTCTCCTCCTCCTTCTCTGCAGTTTTCCTAAGCTCTTATCCCTTTCTGGTTTGGCATTACCTACCCCAGGATATCCCTCTTGTCACATCTCCTGTTCCCAGCTCATGCCTGGAGCCGAGAGGAAGCCGCTGGCACTGTGCCCTGGAAAGCACTCCTCTGCTCCACTTCAGAAACAGCCTCTGCTGATGCTGCATCTTCTGCAGCACATCTGGGTTATTAACTGGCCACCTGGCAGCTCCCTAATTGGCAACATCAGTAAAAGCATATTTTTCTCTTTTCTTAAGTCTCCAGATAAAGTGGTTAAATTTGATCTAAAATCCTCAGATCCTCAGTGCTTCGTATAATTCATAATGGCCTTGCTTATGCCATAAAAATTACTGCTTGCACTCACACGCTTTCTATTTTGTCTTTAACATACATCCTGGCAGGGAACTGAATGACACAGCATAATCTACTAGAGCTATTTCCATAGTAAACAGAGATAAAAACCACAGCCAAAGGTCACACAGCCTCTGAGGAAGCAGGCACCACGTACTACTGTATCAAGCACCCAAATCCAAGTTCCTGCTCAAAAGAAACCTGTCCTGGAGGGACCCATCAGCTCCCGGTTTGGTCGTGCTCCCTTCCAGCATGCTGACCACGTCTCAGCACTAGTCATAGAATCACAGAATCAGCTAGGTTGGAAAGGAGCTTTAAGATCATCAAGTCCAACCATTATCCCAGGACTAAACCACTAAACCACATCTTTAAGGGCCTCTTACACAGCTTTTGAACATTACAGGATGGTGACTCCACCACTGCCCTGGGCAGCCTGTTCCAATGCCTGAGCACCCTTTCGGTGAAGAAATTTTTCCTAATATCCAATCTAAACCTCCTCTGGTGCAGCTTGAGGCTGTTACCTCTTGTCCTGTTAAGTACTGTAATAGCAGAGCCCTCAGTGGCTTTGTGCAGTGTCACTGCGTGCAAGCCAAGTGTCATCAGCTGATGGTGCTGAAGGGAAACGGTGACTGCTAGGTCGTGTGTGTAAATATGAATTTGAGGTCAAGTGCTTCCGATGACCTGATTTTGCAATAAAGACAGGACCTCTGTGGCCTGTCACTCGCTTCCTCACAGGGTCCCCCCTGACTCGGTGCAGTGGGAGAGTCCCCTGGAGAAGGCACAGCACTGCCAGGATTCCTCTGCTTTGGAACTCGCTCCTCGCACTGAGGCCAAAAAAGCTTGGATACGGTAGACTCTGGGTCATGCTAAAAAGCCCGGAGTATTTTCAGACTTCCGAGGAGAGAACATTATATTTATAGGGAAGTTCAGTTTTTCAGTTGCTTTTGTAATTCATTTTGTTTATGACTGGCTTATTCAAGCTGTAGTGCTGAGGAGTTAAGCTGCTAGATTTCTTTTCCAGGCTTGCATTTCTAACTGTTTGCAGACACAGGACAGAGCTATTTTTGTAATATAAATCATTACGGAGAGAATATCTCACAGTCCCCACTGAAGCAAATTCCTAAGGAAGTGAGCTCTATTTTTAAAGAAAACTTCTACTCAGTATTTGTTTTAATTTAATGACTGAGAAACATCAGCCTTTCTGCAGCAGAGAAGTAGCATCCCCATTTCTCAGGAAGACAAATTCAGCAGAACAAGAGCCATTCCTACCAAGAGGAGCTGGATGGGAGCTATGAATATGTTCCTATTCGTATGAACATATGAACACATGAACATGGGTTCCCCAGCCCCAGGGGATGTAGTGTGACCCCAGCAAGGGGGGCTGAGCAAATGGGGGACAGAACCAGGTCTCCAAAGTGACACAGCTTCAGAGATAAAGATACTCAAGATACATCCAGTGCTCACCTTAAAAAAGTAAGGGGATATTATCCACAAAGGTCAGAGTGTGGAATTTTATAGAATCAGGCAAGCTGAGTCTCACACTCAAGGTCATCTCTCTGAGGCTTGAGGATAAAATTGTAAGAGATGCTGAAAGCTTCGGTTGAGTTACAAACTCATGGATGACTTTCTTAGAAGAACAGTCTCATGCCTGGAAGTTGTTTGAGTAACTCTGCTATGACGCTTCCCATTTGATTCACACTAATTTAATAAGTCACAATTTAAAATATTCATTTCCTATTCATATGAACATTTAAAACTATATCAAACCTAGAAAGAGGCCACAGAGGAATTGGCATTTACAGTTTCCTCCTTTCCAGCAGTGGCCTAAAGACGTGAGTTAACACAGAAACAGATGTGGTCAAGCACACTTCAACTAAATCAGCAAAGCTTTATAACTGAGCCCTGGGGCTGTGCAGCAAAAGTTATCACAAAAACATTCAAATCTGGCTGGTAAAAGAAAAGCTTTTAATTTATGAAACAAACGACCAAACCAGAAAAATAAAGATCACTTAAAGCTTTTGGAGAAAAATACCAACATCAACAGCCAGAAAACCTACTTCTGAGCTGCAAAGGCACAGCTATGGGAATGAGTTTAGGATCAGTCAGCTGCAAATACCAAATCATCATTTACCAAAAAAAGTGCCCATGTCAACTTCAGAATTCAACAGGTTCAAAAGGGCAGGACTATTTTTATTACAAAAGGCTCCGTTTCCAGTTATTCCCTCACAGCAGCAGAGACCGTTACATCTGGTTTTCCCATCTCACTAAGCAGATGTGCAAAATACTGTATCACATAGTAGAGCTAAACTTGGTGAGCCAAGGGGGTGATTTTGCATTCTAAAACACTACAGTGCTGTAGCTGAGAAATACATGGAATTACTGAGAATTTCTACCTCATAGGGACCTTGGTTTCACCTGTCTCTGTTGTTTGATTCTTTCTCCCTCCTGCCCCTCCTTATGCATTTACCCTGCGGTGTTTTAATGAGACGCAGCTCTGCTGAAAGAGAGAGGCTACAAATCCAGCTAAAGGCCTTTATGAATAAAAATTTCCTTCTCATGAGGAATCTCTTCTCTGGACATTAATGGAAACCAAAATCTCTACACACAGCAACACACGCTGCTGTCTGCATTCAGATTCAGAGCCACACTTTGAAAGCAAACCTGTCTTCATCACAGATGGAACCAACCATATATGCAAGAGTCTGCTCAAATCCAGGTGATAAAAGTCCTCCTTGCCACTGGGTGCTCCCTTGGGTGTCTGACCAAAGAAACTTATAGGTTAGACAGTAACACATTTGATCTCAGCTTTGCTCCCTGTATTACACAGGTAGCAGCATGTTATTTTCCTTCCTCATATTGTGCCCAGTAACTCGTAGCTGATCAGGCGATGCTAACAGGGAAGATATCTCTGTTCCTGAGCAATGTCCTAGTGTGGGTCCAGCCCTATGTGCTGCTTCATCCCAGTGTGCAATAGCTCAGCCCATATCACCTGCCATCACGGGTGCCCACTGCATGCCCACTGACCTCACAAGAGCAGTTTATGAGTCAAGGACTGCATTAGCCCTTTCCCACGGGAGGAAGCTTACTTCTCCTCCTCCCCGCAGCATCCCATTTACGGCATTGAACCGGGGACCTCGTTAGCAACACAAATAATTTTCCAAGCAGAAAAGGGAAAAAAGTAGATCTGATCTCATCCTGGCTTCCTCCCCCACTGGAAGAAACAGAGCGGCTGTGGCCAGCACATGATCAGCATCTTGTCCCCATTCCACCGGGATGCCATTAAAAGGTTATGAAAATACTGCACAGGAGGGAGAAGGGAGTTATCCATCTGCTCCCCCCGCTGCAAGGGCCTGCCTACTCTGCAAGCCCAGACCCATCACAGAGGGGGAGAATCTGCTGAAAACAAACCCTAGTTGTTCTTGAGGGGCAAAGATGTGCCCGAGCAGCCAGGAGAGTGTATCCTGGTATGTGCAGGCTCCCAGGTTCAATCAGAGCGGCACATTATCCACCCAAAACCAACTTTCTGCTCTGCAACACACAAGTTTCCAGGGCAGTTGTGTTTACTTACCACTGAGAGCAAGAACTTTTATTCACGTAAAATACCTGTGCACTTCACATGCAGCTACTCGAATGGTAGTCAGGCAAATAGACACTCAAACTCTTGCACTGCCAAAGCCCTTTGATATGAAAGTTTCATTATGAAGGTCTTTACTGGCGAAAGAGATTAATTTCACCACCAAAACAACCCTTTTTCAGGTAGCAGACATTGTACCCCTCCAGCTGCCAGAGATGAGTGAAAAGCACTTTCACCGGCCAACATTTCAGAAGGCAGAAAGCAGTGCTCAAAACACATCTTCCACAAAAGCTACAAGCCCTGCAAGCTTTGGGTGAAGAATTTCCTGCAAATCCCAGAGTCAGCCCTCAGAAAAGCCATCATGTTTTCCATTGAGGGCTGACTCTTCTGATGACCATCCAGCTAGTTGCCATCTTCTCCAAGATGATGCACCTAGCCCTCCTTGCAGCATAGCTGCTGTGTTCCCTACTTTGCCCTTTCTCCCACCACTTCCCCTCCACCTTACCTATGTTTCTGTTATCTCTTCAAGTTTGATACTAATTTCATCCTACAGCATCTCATTATAATTAGTTCTTAATTGGCATTTAACACAGGGATCGCTTTGGAAGACCATAATGGTTCTTCCTTGAGGGATTATTTGAGTGTTGAAAGCTCGTTATGTGCCCCTATACATGTTTTGGGTAATGAGAATGATTTCAAGAGGCAAATTTAAAACACTGCTGCTCTCACACAAGCTCTGCACACAAGATTTGCACAGTTTCTTGGAACACTAGTAGCATTTCCAAGGATTAAAGCACAGAAGTCAGTGTCTACTACCTGCCCCCCCCCTCTGGTATCCATCATGTCTTTATAGTGAAAGTGGGAACGTACTAAGGAGCACCTGTAAAATGTGAGGGATAAATGTCATGGTAAAGCTGTGTTGCCACTGCTCTGCTGGAATTGGTGCCCGCAGCCAGGTGCAGGACATCAGGAAGACCCTGCACTACAAGGTAGACTCAAGGAGCCAAGAGATAAGCAGACTGACAGAAGAAACTCATCCTTGGGCATATACAAAGCTTTGGCCAAGACTTGCTTTGTTCCTGAACAAGCCAGACTCCTGAGAGATTTGAAAGCAGAAATTCACCAAATTCTTACCAAGACATCCTGTGTTCTCACAGCAGAAATTATAACTGAGTGCCAGTCCACTTCATTTAGTCATCTACTTGCCAGGGCAGCAGTGAGGAGATAGAGGACTAATGCTCTCTTGCCACATAATGCATCAAATGCACTATGCTTCTTAAACCAGCCATCCTGCCAACAGGCAGTTTGACATGTTTGCAGCACTCTGGAAAACACCACATTGAAATAAAAAGGGAGAAATGGGCTTATTGGTTTGTTGGAGTCTACTGCTGCTGTTCTCCTCCCCATCCCCTTTTTTCTTTTCATATTCAGGAGGTGTCATTGGTTTTGGTAGGGTGTGAATGGCTGCTGAGCTCAAGTAGCTCTGGGAAAACCCTCAGAGGCTCTGTACAGAAGTACTTTTTTGGAGAAGTGCCCATGATTCACAATCCTTATGACTAGCAAGTTTCTCCTTTTTGAAACACACTTAAACATGCCTCCAAGGGTGTGTGACAAAATGAGATGCTCAGAAGACACACTAATACCCCCTTACAACCACCTCTTTGGCAGCAGCCCCTCCACCAGCAGACAGACCTGGACCTGCGAACTGCATGAAATACCAGGTCAAGGAAGACCCTGAAGAACACCTCCCTGCAGAAGCCAAGCCTTCACAACATGTTTAAAATGAAGTAAAGGTCTGTGATGTGCCTGTTAATTCACTGATGTTTGTATGCCTAAACATGGTGCTAGAAGGAGAACTTCCAAGCAGCAACAAGAACATATTCCTAAATGCATTGCACAGCGCAGAGAAGTCTCTTGCAACAGAAATAGAGGAATGACTCATTTCCTCTGTAGCTGCTGCTCCACTGCTTCACTTGCAGAGGCAGCAGAGAACTCCCCCGTGCCTTGGGAGCTGCAGTTTCCAGCATGGCTAAACCTAGCTGAATTTCGATCAGGACTTGTCTTTAAAACCAGTGATCCCAGAATGTCATTTGGGACAGCACAGGAAACAGATTGGTGAACTATTCCCAAACACTCCCTCCCTCAATGGGAGTATTGTATTTCAACATTTTAATTTTGCACAGAATAAAACACTGGAAGAGCAGCCCTCTCCCTTGCCCTCCCCTGAAGCATGGCTAGTAAGCACACTGATTTGCCAGTGAACTCAGCTGTAAGTTTCTCTTCTCCCCTACTTGAAACTGGAAAGGAGAGGACTGAAACAGCAGTGGAGAAGTGGGGTATCTTGCTGGATTTTGCTGCTGTTCTTCCTCTGTTTCTACAGCTAGCAGGTTTCTATCAGTACAGTGAGACTCTTCAAAGCACCTCTTCTACTTTCTCCACTGGGAGTCCATCATTAGGGTAATTTTTCTTCTTTAATTTGATAGCTAGTAACCTTCACAGCATAATCCCCATCATTCCTGTCTTCTTGATTCCTTTCCTCCCCACCTTTTTTCCCCCTGCCCAGATTATTGTATGGACTCTTGGCAGGGATAGAAGCCAACAGAGGATCACAAGTACCATGAAAACACTAGGAAACCCTTACTACATGCAGTCCAGCCCAGAGAACTGAGTATTCTTTATGCAGCTTTGGTCGTGGTTTTAGGGGAAGGGGGAAGTTCCTGAGGGTAGTGGTCTCAAGAAATGCAGCTTGTAACTTGAGTACACAGACATTTTCTGAGTCTCTGAATCAGCACTGCTATCCTTTAAGAGGAAAAAAATAAGGCTTCCTTAACACAGAAGACTAGTACTTGATGACATTTGATGCATATGCATTTCTAACAACCTTTAAGAGTTTTGCCTGTAAATCGCTATTTGAATCCTAACAAACAGGCTGTTGCATAGATACAGAACATACGTTATCTATAGCTCTGTTGCTGATCAAGTATTACAGTGCTTTGAGTCTCTTATAAAGCAATTGCACATATGCCAATTCTTGGTTACATATTTAAAATAGGACGCTGCAGGCACACACACCAGAGCACAGGTAGTCTCTTAATTAGAGATACCATATGTTAGAGAAACCCGCAACAGTAATACAATGTACAGGCTATCTATGGCTAGCCCTCCACATCCTGCTTATTTTAGAGTTGTGAGTTACTCAGGCCCCTTGAGTAAGCAGGGCGCTGTGCTCTGAAGCATCAGCAAGCACTGAAAGTGAATCCATGTACTTAAAGGGGTGCAGGTCCTCCCCCTACATCGACCGCCAGCTTCCCAGTGCTATCAGCCTAACAAATGTGGGGCTGGCTGCTTTTCTGCCAGCTACTCAAACTAATTATCACCAGTCCGAATGTCACTTACCTCAGGGAAGACTCACCAGGCAGACATCTGAAGAGGTGACACAGGAAATAAGCCAGCCTAGAAAAACAAATTTCTCATGTCTGAACTCCTTTGGAGCCTTATGAAAATATGTACAAATAAAGAGTCCCTTCCCCTGCAGGCAGCTTTAACTTGCATTTGCAGAACTTCATCAGCAATTCACTCCTGACCTTGGCTGCATTACAAGAGAGGTATTTGCACGGGGATGGAAAGATTTTAAACAATTTATCCAATGAGTTGGATGCAAACAGGCTTTTCTTTAAACACCAAGCATGCAAGTCCTTAGGCCAGTTAATTTTTTGTTAACAGATTTATCACGAAAGGAAAGTCCTGTGTTTCTTTAATGATTTTCTGCTGAAGAGAAGCTCAGGCTTCCAGCAGAGAAATATTTCAGAGCAAGGAATGAATGGAGACCAAAGGATGATTATTGCTTTTAAAGGAAGCCATTAACAAGAGATAATCTTACTAAAGAGGTAAAGATCTAAATACACTTCCTCTGTACTGACTTGGGTGGCTGAATGTTGACACTAAAGGAATGACATTCTTCCAGCCTTTGCCAGCAAGAAGTGCGTTAGCCAGCGGGGCTGCCTCAGCGCTGCACCAACGGCTGCTGCCCCTCTTGCAGGAGCTACTCCCTGCAAGGTAAGAGCCAGGCACACGAAGATCTGGAGACAGTGATTTTCAGCCTGGCTTTGATATAATGATTAAAAAGCAAGGGGTCGTGCTGTTATTTCATTCTTCAACAGGGAACATCAGCACAAGCCGCTAATGTAAAGCTCTGGCATCTTACCAAAGACTAATAAAGTACAGGTAACTTGCTGGTCCCTCCACAGAACTCCTGCTGGCTCCAGCGGGACATTTTCCATAGTTAATAAAACGCAACCTACACAGTTGGGAACGGAGACGTGTCTGTACATGCCATGCTGCAAAGCTCACACACATACTGTGAAATGAAGTCCTGGCTCTTCATTAGGCACCACAAAAAGCAGATTTTATGCAGCACCCTGAAACTGGAGCAACAGAAACACAGACTGAATCCTTCTTAACCTCTGAGCAAGACAGCCACAAACCCCAGTGTGCTCCATTTCAGTAGCTGGCAACACCACTGATGGTGCCAGCCCTGTTCTCTCCTGGCTCTCCTCCCGTATCCCTCTGCACAACTCCCAAGGCGTGGACTTCCTGCTTTCCCATGGTTTTGCTGCTCCAGGAGCCTCCTCCCTAAAGAGCACATAAACCTGCTGATCAGAGTTTTGTGGCTGCAGGTAGCTTTTACTGAGGAGAAGATAACAAGGAATTTAAATCTCCAGGCGTAGGTGCTTTAAGACAGCTGTTTATTATTACAGTGAAACATCCAAACAAGACCACCAGACCACCCACGTTTTATGGAAACAATAAAAGTGCAAATGTATTTTGATATTAAATAGGAAATGAATTTATAAACGTTTCATTAAAATGAGCTGACACTTTTGAGCCTATAAACACTTTTTTTTTCTTTAAAAAAACAATAGCAGCTGAACACTTTGGTTTAATCTTTGGTCTGACTATTAACCAGCAAAACACAGTTGTACCAAGAATGTCCATTGCAAACAGACACTTAAAATTTACATTACTTTGCAGAGGTTCAAAATCAAAAGAGGAATGTTGTCGAGATACCTAGTCAGGTAAAAAATAATGATGTCTTTAAGAAATACAAAGCATTTTTCAACACAAAATAAAGTCACATATACGCATGGGTCCGTAAATAAACTTATTCTTTTGCAGGTGTGACTCCTCTTCCCAATCAATGCTCAATAAAAACAACTTCATTTGCACAGTCTTTGCAAAATCAGGCTGTAGACGAAGAGAACCAAGAACCCACATTAGCGCTAAGTAACATGCTCTTTCTTCCGTGTTTGTGTTTCAGTTTACACACAAAGGGGCAAACACACTGAATCTGATACATTATAATAGTTACAGCCTTAACAAATAGGTATTCATAACCTTGTTCTGTGTACAGTATCCATGGGTTGACAGAAAAGGGAGAGGGCAAAAGGCTCACAGAATTACTCATGTAGGTCAAGTTCTCTGTACAGCTCCTTGCAGATAAGGCCCTATAACAGCTCCAGCATGCTGTTGGTAGCATCACATTTGTTGTGGAGTAAGATGAATACCGTAACAGAACCCAACTTTTATCAGCTCTTTTTGTCAATCATATATTCACGAATGCGTGCTTTATCGCAGATAAAGAAAATACATCTAATATCTCAGCTGTACAACAGAGCTGTAAGTTAGTCTGAAAGACTTCCTCAGACCTCCCACCAACTGCATGCACGCTGCCCTACTGGCAGCAAGCCCCCTCTCCTCAAGAGAGCACACATTTTCTCCCATCACCAGCCATCACAAACTCAAAAATGTCTTGCAGAGCAAAAACTTACACGGAAGATCTGCCTACATGGCTAATAAACTGAGGGTTTGCCTCACTCTTCAGTCCGGTTGGATTCAACTGCTTTAGAAATACTGTCAAAGCAAAATCCACTTAAATCTCTTTTCCCTACGCCCCAAGTCCACATTGCTTTCAATAGCTCTCCTCCAATTTTATTCCCCATGTCCTTTGGCTTGCTTGCCGTATGCCTTCACTGAGAGTTTACCATCACTCTCACTCACCCCTCAGCCCAGCTTTCATTTTCTGAACTATTTATATCCTCCAACATCTCTCCTTGTCAAGCATTTCCTGATGCAACTCTCTTCCTGGCATTACTACATATTACCAAGTCTATTACAGATTTCTCTGTACTGCAGCAATACTAAATACACACCAAATGTGCATCCCTTTCCAAAGCAAAGATCACTTTTCAGAGACAGGGATGCAGTGATGTAAACAAACTGACAGCTGACTGAAGTGGTTACAGTGCCAGAATTAACAGCTATAGGGTTTTTATGTCATGAGTTCAGGCAGCCACAATAACCTGGGCCAGTCATCTAGTCCTTCTCTGGGCAAGAGATTCAATGGCATTGATCACAGAACTGCATCTTATTTCAAACACCAAGTAACACAAGTCTGCAAAAATAGTATGTATCATGGTCTACTACCAAAAAAACCCAACCCCAAACACCAAGGTTGCTAACTTAGCCTTAAATACCATGTGCAAAGAACATTTGATCAATACTACCTATAAATACACTATTTGTAGAAAGAAGCACAGTGCTTCCTATATAAAAATAACCCAGCTTACGGGTGTGACCTAGGCTATAATTACCTGAAAATAAGACTGCAAGAGCAGTTAGAAAAATAGACAGAAGTAGGCAAACATCTGCCCAGGGAGTGTTTCTATTTAGAAAAATAGATTTTTATAAAGCCTCATAGATTTTGAAAATGTTTGTTTTGTGCTCTGATGCACAGAACTCTGGATAAAGCACACTGGTATCTCTACGTACAGCAGGGAGAGGAGGAGGGTATTAGTAACTTCAAGTTACCCTAAAGCTTCCCAGAAGGCACACTTGGTCATTTATAACTTGTTTCCAACTGCTCACCTAGGACACAGTATAGTGGGCAATGAGGCCTCCTGAGTGCCAGCAATTCAGCAACACATTTTGAGTCTTAATACATCAAATACTTGAACAGGTGACCCAACAAAGCATGGGTCTGAAATGCTGAATTTGCTGACACCCTGAGATACATCAGGTTCCTGTACATCAGGTACCTGCACCAGGAGCTAAGGACACTTGCAGAACTGGCTCCGTTACAGCTTGTCAGGTTATTCCAGAGACTGGCACATAACCAGGCAAGAAGTGGAAATTTTATGTCTGACGTGGTTTATTTAGGAGACACTGGAATCCATAGCCTAAGACTGCCACTGTACCATGAATCAGTGCTAAATAATTTGAAGTACCCTGAAACATTTCACTTCCTCCTCCCCACAATAAGGTAATGATTTGCTATAGCACAGCACTAGAAAATCAGGTTATTTGGTCAAAACGCTGCCACAATCAGACAACTGCTTAGGCAGTCATCCAAAAATCCCACCAAACTCCTACCAGAGAGCAGGAGGGCACAGCAGTCAGCTTACAGCACTGAGATTTGGGCTGGTTTAAGGTTTGTTTCAAAACACAATACACAGTTTCTTAGTTTCGTTTTTGGTCCTTGAGGTAAAGCAAATGCTAAGAAAATAATACTTGAACACAGAAAAAATAATACAACTCAACAAGAACCCATAAACAAACCAATCTTTGAGCACTTCCTTAAAAGGTTTTCCTGGGGATGTCAAACATCATTCCCTTAACAAAATACTAACGCCTCCTAATGCAATATTTAGTGCAGCCAATTATCCTAAAGAGAAGGCCTTTGTGAAAATAAAGTGCTATTTGTTTCCTTTTAGCTGTATTTCAATCCTTCAGTATAACCTTCACTTGAACACAGAAACGTGCAACTAGATTCTTCATACTGTTATCAGAGAGGTTTTGCTTCTTTCCTCAATTTTACATTAACATATGCACTGTATTTCTATTCAGCACAATGTACTCAATTACACAGGAAATTTAAAGCATATCATTGAGCATTTCCAACTGTGATCCACAACCATGCTCCACTGGCTCACTGCATTTTAAGAGCATCTTGCTACATTAGTGGTGTTGTTTGCACTTACAGGATTTTTAAATCCCAAATGAATTCTGTATCATAAAAGGCAAATATCAGAAAAAGGTCAAATTTGCCACTAAGACAACAAGTGAACATGGATTTCCAGAAATGTCAGTTCGAGCCTGTTAAAGTTAGGTTTGCAAACCATCGACTGACCGTAACGCTTCTCTACTAAGGCATTTCCCCAGAAATGTCACAATTTCCCCATGAACAAGCAATGAGATTAAAAAACAAGAATCACAAATTCATTAAGTCTTGGCCTCTGGTTTCCCAGTCTTCTCAGGGCAGGGGCAAAACCACAGAACCACATCTAAATGGGTCCCACTTTCCTCAGGCAGATGCGGGCTCTCGATGGACCAGTGGGCTGGGAGTGTGCGCTGCCTGGCAGGGAGCATGGCCCACACCGGCTCACTCTTCTGCTGGCTCCTGCCTGGCCTCGGTGACATGCCGGCACGGGGTTGGCATTGGCCGCAAGTACCGGGGGCTGCTGTACATCCTGATGATGTGTGGGGCCTGGATCCAGGTGTTGATCAGCTGGAAAGCCGTCAGGTCCAGCACGAGCCCATCGAAGGCAGCCAGCAAGTTCACAGGGGCGGCTTCCTTGAGGAACCGGGGCAGCGCCACGGCCTCGGGGAGGCTGGTGTTGCCCAGGAAGAA
>NW_009941533.1:0-238 GCF_000696875.1 Nestor notabilis | reverse complement strand
GCGGCCCCGGAGGAACAGCCCCAGCCCCCCCAGCCGCTCCAGCAGGAACCGCTCGTCCCAGGCCTCCAGGGGCCCCTGCAGCAGCAGGGAGAACAGGGCCGTCTTCAGCACGTAGGAGGAGAGCACCCGGCCCCACTGCGAGCTGAAGGGCTCCTCCAGGCCCTGCCCGCGGAGGTCCCGCAGGCCCTTGAGGATCTGCAGGCACTTGAGGTGGCAGGAGGAGGCCGGGGCCTGCTCC
>NW_009941532.1:66390-78554 GCF_000696875.1 Nestor notabilis | reverse complement strand
CTTTCCAACCCTAACTATTCTATGATTTATATAGTATAATAATGTTTATCTACACTTCACTGAGCCTTTTAGTTAATGTTAAACATTTTGAGAAAGGTCAATATGCAAATCCAGTTTGCTGTATGATTAATGCAGTGCATTAATGTGGGTTGATAAGAATATAAAGGAAGTATTTACAATTTCTCTTAATTTGCTTATGGTAGTTGGGTGTCTTGTATCTGTCTTCCACTGTAAATGAATGCTACTGCTATTGTAAGTATCCTTTTGTCCTATAAAGAATGGTAGGGCAGATGCAGACTTACTTGTTCTAGAGTTATCTGCATAGTTTTTGTGGGTAATGTCTGAAGTCAGCAACACAGGGTTTATTCTCCATTTTTCTTTTTCACTGTTCCTCTAGAAAAGGAAATGAAAGCAGCTTGAACAGTCTATCATTTGCTTGAGATTTTTAAGTTGTTGCCACATGCAATTTTTTTATACTATAATCCATAATCCTAACAAAACAAGGGAAATATGTCTATAAAACCACTGAGCAAAATCTGCATGTCACAATATTTCCATCAGTAATGTTGGAAATGTTTTCCTTAGTTTCACTTAAACAAGTAGATAGGAAGTTCAAGTTTGCCTTTTGTCAAGCAGGGAGCTGTTACAGGTATTTGTATATGTTTGGTAGTCAAGCTTATGTAATTCTTTTAATATAGTCAGTGAGTATATGTTGAATATAATGATTGCTTTATGCAGATACTTTTCTCATAACTTTTTAAACCAGAAAAAAACTTAGATCCTCAGTAGGACAAAATGTTAGTGTGGGGAGATAATTATGAAAATTAGTTTTCTTTCTCAGGATATCTTATCTTTGTGCACATGATACATATTTACATATCTTACCAGTAACGAGTGCTTCTCAGTACACATCTCAGATGAGCAGAGGGCACTGACAGCTGCACGGGATGTTCTTTTCTCCCTTCACGTTTCCTCAGATGAATTTAAAGTGCTGGGTTTTATAACTCTGACATTTTCTGTCAGAAATAGATTTCGTAGCTTTATTTTTAGAGATGGATTTAGTTTTAGAACAGTTAAGAAAACCCCAGTGCTCTAATTGGAAAACTGCATCTTGGACGAGGAGATACATTATGGGAGCATATAAATTATATTTATGAATTTTTTTAGTTAAGGCTTTTCACAATACAAGCAAACACATTTTTCAGTATAGCTCTGTTGCAGGTCCGAGTAAATTCTTCTTTTGCTTTTTAATAGTCCCACAGAGGCAGAATGGGTTTGACTATTACAGGCTGGAAATGTAGCTGTCTGCAGCTCTTTCCCACAGAGCTGAAATTCATTGGGCCAAAGTTGATTTAACTTTTGTTTACTCAGTACAGCGGACTCTCAAATTATCCTTAATGTGGACTAACTTTGCATAAGAAGTGGGTTACAGGCATCTACTTACCCCTTTTTAGTTATGTAAATTGCCTCTCAGTCCTGGTCACATAACATGTTTGTGGGTTCGGCAGTAATTGCTAACATGGAAAAAGCAGTATTAGAACAGGATTTATGTACTTTAAGTGCTGTAGTGAAAGCAAATATCCAGATCTGTGGGGGGAAGCCAGCATCCTGTGGCCTACAGAGTGCTAAGTGCTGTAAACCGTAAGGCAGAAGGGAGTCTTTTGGGCTAACTTGTGCTGGATATGTGGCTTGTTGAAAGCAACGGGAGAACTCCTTGCCAGCACCCACTTGAGCCATGTTGAGTATGAGACAGAGGATATGGCTATGGCTGCATGGAAGTGAAGGGTATTTCAGAGATACAAACCACTAGGGTGATTAAGTGAGCTGTGATTAGGCAAGCTACATAGTAAACAGTATGAAAGAGCTGCTTGGCATTCAAGGAAGGAAAGAATCAAGACAGTGTGGATAGAGCTAATACACAGAGGAAAGATTTGGAGGCAAGACTGGGCAGACCACTAAGGGCAGATATACTCCAACAAGTTACTCCATGTGGAAACATAATTTCCCACTCGGACATGCAGTCTTTCCATGCTGAGAATTAAGAAAGGAATCTTCTCTAATTGCAAGTGGGAACGTTTGAATTTGGAACTTAAATAGGAGCATTTTGTTTCCTGTGTGCTTCACTCTCATACTTGCCATCCATTAGCTGCCTGTCCCTTTTACAAGTATGATTGCATTGTAAAGATAGGGAACGAGTATTGTACACACAGTGTATGCTACTGCCTTCTGAGCATTGTGGTTTACAGCTGTTGGGTTTTCCTCTTGATTTTTTTCTGTTCTGGGAGCAGCCCTACACCATCCTTTTTAACTTAATGATCTAACAGAAATGACATGTCCTAATGGTGTGCTTCCCAACCGTGACAGGATTTAGGAGGTACCATTCAGTGATAGCAGTTTGTGATCTGCTATCGAAAGATTGCTATAAAAACTGTCATAAAGAAGCACTTTTATGGCAAAAGAAACATGCACAGCAAAAAGTCAGAAATAATTGGAAGGTGCAGGGAAAGTAACCAAGACTTTAACTCATCCATTTAGTGATGGAGGAAATGATAGGCCATCATAAGCCAGGAAAGCTTGTCTATAGGAAAATCATTGAATTGCTTCTGTGGGCTAACTGGGACATGAGAGTACAACTGTAATCAGAGTCTCTATTCAGTTACTGTTTTGGGTAATCTATAGGATTCCTGGCAAGTCAGTTACATATGTCTTCTCTTCCAGAAAGCATTTTTAAACAAGGAATGAAATTTGTGTCTTGTTTATCTGTATAATCATTAGCGACCCAATAAAGCAACAAAACAGATGCTTGCAACAGAGACTTGCAGTGGTGTTAAGTGAAGTTTTTGAGTACACAGTTTATATTTCTGTGTGTATTGTTTCACCTATGGAAACCAAAGATCTCATTTTAAAATGATTCTCCAGTTTTGAGTAGGATGAACACTGGAGTAGAAGCTGGGAAAAGCCATGACAAACAATACACATCTAATAATTTGGTTTGCACTCATCTGTCAGAAATTGAGTCTTTCAAGGAATAGGAATAGCATTTCTGGAAGGTGGCCAGAGGGTGTTCTAGACAGCAGCCAATCCACAGGACTTCTTACTCTTTCAAAACCCAGAACAGCTGAGCATGTCCTGCCATGGTTACCTCTACAAACAAGATTGTGGCTCATCTAAAGCTCCAGGGATTTTTGTTTAGGTTTTTTTTTCTTGTTTACTGTATTGTGTCCCAGACATGTCAAGGCTTAAAGGTTTTCTCCCCTAGTAAGGCTACTAAAATGTTATGATTTTATTCATTTAGTGGAGAATGGTTTAATATGGCTATTAGTAGACACATATCATAGTGTTTAGGTTAAAGATGGTGTCCATGTCATCATGGAGTGCTGAGTTTATAAGTTTAAACCACAACATTCAGGAAAAGGTAAAAAAACTAAAGGTTTGCTCTTAACTTCTTTTCTGGAGGATTAAAAAGGAAGGAGTTAAAAATGGTGTTGAATACATCTCACCCTGAATTTACATCAGAACTTGGACTATAAACTCTGTGTTACCCTTAAATAACCCACATCTCTTTTAAGATCCCTTTATGCTTTAATATAGCTAATAAAAGCTTGCTTTTAAGGAGCTGTGTCTGTTTCTTCTGTATTTTTGGGAATGCCAGGTCTACTGTAGAGCTTTAAATGTTCATTTCCTCTAGAAAGTGATTCAGAGGAGAGTGGACAGTTAAAAATCATTTGTGATTCCATTTGCCTATCTGGTTTTGGACATCTGTGCCTGAACTTTGAAATTGCAATAGGAGCAAATGCTTTAAATTACAAATAAATTTCAGTTATGTTTACTTCTTTCTGATTTCTCCTTATCAATCCCTGTGGCCATCCATTATTTAGCATCATCCTATACATCCCTCAGTGTAACTCAGTTTTGCTTACTTGATCACTTCATTGGAAAAGTGCGATGCTTTTGCAGGTAGTCATGTATGTCTGGCTTCACTTGATTTTCAGTTATTAAACCATAGAAAAAGACTTGATTAACCTGACTGTTATTGGTTATTTACGTTTGTTTTGTGGGGTTTGGCTTTTACATTCTACGTAATTAAAAAAAAAAAAAACTAGGGATGCAGGATGAAGGGATGATTTCGCCTACCCTGAGCAGCCTTTGAGTACCAGGAAATAGCAAGGAGGAGGGCAGATTGAGCCCATCTTGCTGCCTGATTGAAGTGTCTGATTGAAATGACCAAGTATGTTTGTGGCCCTCAGGGAAAAATGGCTTCTCAGAAAACCAAACAAAAAACTCCAGTAGTGCCAGATGCAGTGAGGGCAGGACTGGAACTATTCCTACAGCTCAGTACACAGTTAATGAGCAAAATGTTTGGTTCATAACTCTTGTGTCCTTTTAATTTAAAAGCCTTGATCAAAATCGTGCATTCATGGGTTGAATTGTATTTCTTCTGACGAGGTTATCTGAGCAGCAGATTTCCAGTGTGTATGAATGATGATACAGTTCTCTCAGCTAATGAATATTCTAGCTTTCCAGATACTTGGGGGGTTAGGTCATAGTTCTGGCAGTAGTATAAATTTCTGGCTTGGAGGCTTGTGCTTTGTGAGAGGCACTTAGACTGCATAATCTGCTGATGTTTTCAAAAGTGCAAAGTAAAATTGTTCTCTAATTGGAATGGTGTAGAAGGTATTTTTTGTATTTGTTGGATGCTCAGTTTCTCTACTTCCTTCTTTTTTTTTTTTTTTTTTGCTTCTTCATTCTTCATATAGAGACATTAACCCAGTACATTTGATAATACAATAATAAGATACATTTTCAATTTCCTTTTTTTGTTTTTTTTTTTTCTTAAACTGTAAGTGGCATACTTTCTTTATGGTATTTGGCTATTTCAGTGTTAAGGGGAAAGAGCTTTTCTTCTTCAGTGGAAAGTAAAGCAAAACAAAAAAATCCAACCTGAACCAACAAAAAACCCTCTAGTGTTTTGAAGAGAAAGGTGATATGTATTCTCTTGTAAAAGTCTAGCTGAAATGTTGTCATGTTGTTTTCTGTTTGGTTTGAAAATATGTTGTTGGCATTTTGTGTTATTCTCTCTGGGAAATATATCTCAATTTCCAGGAAACATAATAGCACAGAAAATAAGAATCTTTGTGTGCGCAATTATGTATCTTGAATGTTATACTGAATCCCTAGATAAAAATACTCAGCAAGAGTGAGGTTTGGTGTGTAACGCAGCAGGAGATGGGCTTGGAGTGTAACTCCTCTATTAAAGGATGCTAATGGAGTATGCCTGAACATGGATCCTTGCCCACTGTGGTTCTTAAATGGATAGTGCAAAAAATACTGGCTTTTCTCTGGCTATTTTCCTTTGGTTTGATACTTCTGAAAGCTGCATGAGTAGCTCAGCTTTGCTAGTGTACAGGCTGTTGCAAAAATGTCTCTAGAATGTCATGCTCATGTTCACATGTTAGACTTGATGTACAGTTTTGCAATTTAGCCGTGCTGAGTAAAGATTGGACAAATTTCTTGAACATTGTTGAGAAAGTGGGAGCTGAGAGCTAGTCGGGGGCTCAGACTTCCAGGAGGCATCCAGTGCTCTGTTTAGTGACACAGAGCTGGAACTGTTGTATAGCTCGGCTCCAGTGTGTCTTACTGTAGGAAACAAGGGGTGTAGCTTCATCCCTTTCACCTGATAGGTTTTTTCCTCTCACACAGAGGGGATTGTGTTATTTAACTGCAGGAAAAACAAAACAAAACAACCTCTACTTACTCTTTGTGTCAAAGAAAAAGAAAAAAGCTTCCTAATTAGACTTAAATCATGCTTGCACGATTAGCCAATATTTTGGACATTTTCCCATTTCGTAATGTGATTTGATATTGATGAATTGTTCACTCAAGAGAGCATCATAAGGATCTGCCTTGCTAGCCCCGTTGTGTTAATCCTTCCATACTGTTACAGTTGCTACTTATCAAATGGTATCAGCTTGCACTATCAGAAATAATGAACAAAGTCTTTGGGCTTCAGGCAGTGTTTCTTCTCTTGGGTGTTTTTAATGTCTGATCTTTGGGTCTGAAGTTAATGAAGAGGATTCATTTGCACTTTTGTTTTCAGTTTGATTTTAGTAGTAGTGTAAAATAGTGTGCTTACAGTGCTTTCACTTACTGTTCAGTCCTGTGCCTTCAAGGAGGAAGAACAACTCAGGAGTTAAAAAAAAAAAAAAAAGAAGAAATATTTAAATGGCTATTTCTTACGCACATCTAAAGAAAAAGCAGCTGACAGTACTTCTCCCCTCTCCCCACCAAGTAGTAGTTGTGGAATATCAAAAAAGCCAACTTTGTTGCTCCAGATATTCTTTTTCCCGTTCCAAAAAAGGACATTCAGTGTAAAATGCTTTTTTTATCTTGCAGCATACGCTGCGTAACAGCCTGTGCTGCTATTTGAGTCCAGAATTTCCTCAACTACTGATCTTTTAGTGTAAAACCCAATTTTGTCTTCCTCAATGTACTTGAAACTACTTTAAGAACAGTCAACTGTTGTTACTGAGCTAATCATATGTTACCATATGCTCAAATAAATTGGGCTGCACGTCTTCCACAGAACTCCCAAAATCAGATCTGCTTTAGGTCTTGCTTGCCTGCTATTTCCCTTCAAGCTTCTCTGAGTTTGCACTGCCAAGACTGAAAGAGTTGGCCTCTTCAGAAAAAGGTTTCTGATGCTCATATTTTGAAAAGTTTCTCATCCTAACGACAGGGAAAGCATCAGGCTTTTTTTTGGCCTTGAGAGTGTTGGGGAAATATCAACAATTTATACTGCAGCCATAAATTCAGGAAGTTTGGGGACTGCTAAGTATGCAGAGAAGGTGTGGAAACTTGGAAATACCCATGCTTCTGGCCAAGTGGGATGAAACCAAGGCACATCTCTTGCTACATGGCTTATCTATATGGATTTTCTCCAAATTCTTGCAACACAAACAGTGACAGGTTTTATTATGTCATTGTTTCTGTTTCTAGCCTTGTCTTAACCCAACAAAAGCAGAAGTATCTGAAAGAAAATACTGGAGAGGAAGAAGAAAATGGGAACTGTTTTTTCCAGGCTAGATTTGTAGGACTTTTTGAACTACTCTGCATGTACTATTTGAAAAAAGACAAAGTAAACTTCAAAACTTGCATCTTTCACACTAGAATTTAGTGAATATGATTGTCATTTTGAAATTATGAACCAGAAAAAAATTTCAATTGACAATAAATTTAACAGCAAATAAACTGAATTGTAGTATTGGATTTCTTGTCATCTTTTCTCAGTTTCATAGTCCTGTTGTGTAATTATTTCAAAGCAGTTTACGAAGATACACTGGTTTAGAAATGTTACTGCAGAAATTGTAGGCAATTGGGCTGTTGGGCTGTTTTAAAGATGCCCTTTTCCTGTTTGACTTTGTGAAGATAACTGCGTTTTGTCATATATTACCTAATGGATATATTTTGCTTTCATAAGTGCATAGTCCCACAGTTCTAATTTTAAGTTTTATTTTGTTTGTAAAATCTTCTCCATAGGAAAGTTACAAGTTGCTGAGAAGTTTCATGTTTCTAATTACCATTTTTTGATTCTGTAGAGAGACAAAACAAATAAATAACTGGGGTAATTTAAACCATTCATAGGAGATGGTGTCAATGTGTAGACTTGGCCATAACTCAGCACCACACAGCCCTTCGTGCACCCCTTCCTTCCCCTCCTGGGGCAGGGTGGGGAGGAGAATCAAAAGAATGTAAACGCCACTGGTTGAGGTAAGAGCAGCGTAAGAACTAAAGTACAATATAATACTAATAATAATGATAAGGGAAATAAGGGGGAAAGGAAAAACAACAATAAACACAAGTGATGCACAATACGATTGCCCACCACCTGCTGACCAATACCCAGCCTGTCCTGAGCAGCATATGGTCCCTTCCAGGTAATTCCCCCCAGTTTCAATACTGGGCATGATGTCCTGTGGTATGGAATACCCCTTTGGTCAGTTTGGGTCAGGTGTCCTGTCTCTGCTTCCTCCTGGCTTCATGTGCCCCTCCTCGCTGGCAGAACATGAGACTGGAAAGTCCTTGTACAGATCAAGCATTACTTAACACACCAGTGTTTTAGTAGTTGCTGTCAGCGTTGTACTCAGATTGAAGTCAAAACACAGCACTGCACCAGCTACTGGGAAGGAAAAAAGATAACTGTTACAGCTAAAACCAGGACAAATGGTTACAAATGACTAAACCTAAATAAAAGCAAGAGCAGTGTTGATGCACAGGTAGTACTTTTGGAGAATTCTCTTTTTCTTGCAGGGACCTTCATGCAAGGTGTGAGTTTAGCTCTGTTTTTTGGAGTACGCATTTCAAACCCTCTCTGGATTTTAAGCTTTCAACACAGCACCTGTAGATAATGTTTTTTGCCATCTCTGACAGCTATGAGCATTCAACAACATGATGTATAGTGATTTGGTGTTGGTTATAAGTATGTTTTTCAGGCTTTAGTTGGGTAGCAGTTGTGCAATAGTAGATGGTGCCTACGGAAGGCCAGCTGAAAGAATGCTGCAGTGCATCTTCTTGCCAAGGTTGAAAACAGCAAATAAGCTTCTTTTAAATTGACTTCATTTTTAGACTCTCTTCTTCTCACAGAGCTTCAAATAGTGAGCAGGGCTTGCAACAGAACCTGCTAAAATTCTCTGTAGACTAATCCTTTCTTTGGTTTAGTGTAGGACCGATGTCCTACAACGTAGGTACTGTTTCTTTTCTCTTGCAGATGGGATAATTTTGATCATCAGCTGAACAAATAGCTGTGAAGGGAGTTCTTCAAGAACCATAGCCAGTCTATCTGCTTTGTGTGAGTTTTTTCTGTAATGGAAGCATAAAGCAGCATACATGGGAACAATAAAAACACAATGTGCACATTTGAATGGTGTGCACAGGTGAAGGATGCTAATCACACCTCGAGCATCTCTACTTGCGGGCTTTCTTGTATTGTCACCATTAAAGTAGCAGCATCACCTTTGTAGATCATACACAAAGGAGGTCGTTATTCATGTTTTTGAAAATGCTGTGGGGGCAATAAGTTGGGCAATAGTTTATTGCTTTCTTTCTTGAATACCTTGTCCATTGCCAGAATGGAGGACAGGAAACTGTAAAAAAGGATACCTGCAAGTTGGAAATAATCTATATTTTTGCAACTTAGGAAAAAAATTACTGCTGTATCTTTTCAGGGAAGCACAACAACTGATCAGCAATGTGTGATGCTGGCTACCAGTGTTGGTGTTCCTCAAAGCATTATGTGGCCTTGGAAGCAGCTCAGCAAGGAGTTAAGCAGAAAGCAGACATCTCATGCCATCCAGAGCATTTCCGTGAGGCAGCATGGAAAAGCCATGACCTGTGTGTGCAGCTTTATGTTTGTTTGCAAAATGTTTTACAGGCTGCTATGAGGAAATCAGAGGCCCCAATCAGCAGGGGAGGGGGGATTCTCATTTATATTTCTCTTGGATATATAGTCCCATATCAGCGATGGAACAATCTGTGCTCTGTTTGGGCCCATTAGTTTTTTAGTCTTTTCAGTGCTCTATTGTTGGCCAGTGTTAGTGTTTCCTCCAGATGATCCACTGCTTTGATGTTATTTCTCTGCTTTGTGTAAAAGTCACAACCATGTCTTTGTTTCTGGGTTGTGTTAGAGGTGGCTTGTCCTCACTGTTTAAGGAGGAGGCAAAATTACAGCAACAAAGGAACCCTGACAAGTAATGCCTCCAGTTGCAGCATAAGTCCCTGATAGCTGCTGTGTGCTGTTGGAAGGAGAGAAATTACAGATTTATCCCTTGTATCTCTGTGGAGCAGATTTTTAATCTAATACGAATTTTGTGCTAGCAAATCTTGATAAAATTCTCCTTGGAATATTTAAGATTTTAATTTATTTTGAAGACTTCTTTAAACCTGCATGTTACATCCATGTGGAAACTGAATATTTGTTCCACCAGCAGATGTTGACATTGATGATGTGAAGTTGTTTGAATTTCCTCCCCCCCTCATTCCATGCGCACTATAGTTGGTAGTAACACAGTTGATTTTCTTTCCATATCAAACAGTCAAAAGCTCTCAATCTTAAAGCTTCATAGAAATAACTGTGGATTTTGCAGAATCTACCCTGTGTGACATAGAACATGGGTTTAGCTTGCAAGAGGGCAGATCAAGGATCCTTGGCAAAACGAATGTGCTGGACAGCATCTAATGGTGGATTCTGGATCAGCATGGCCATAACCATGTACTTCATACAGAATAATGTTTCTAGATTATTTTTTTTTCCCCTTGCATGTGACTTTGGAACTGAGATATTGAACCTGTCATTTAGACATGCAGTATTTTGGGAGTTCACATCTCAGTTTTTCCACCATTTGGTTTGGATAAAATCATACCCTTAGGGAAAACAGTTTGGCTTTAATACTTCATAGCAGCAGTACAGATTGTGTGAGTAGATTGTAAAATCTCCCTCAATTTGTAGCTGGTGTTTTATAGCAGTTTCAGTTCTTGACAGATACAACTTTCAAAATAAGAATCAGTGCTTGTTCTATCACTTCTGAAATAGACTAGAGCGGCATTCTCGTCTAAAATGCAACAAGCAAAGCATATGTATTGCTTTCAGTGTTTTTGCTTTTCAAATGAGACAACTTTGGATGAGTGTATTCAGCAGGGATTTTGAGAAACTTTTTTGAATTAAAATTAATATATTTTATCAGTTTCACTGGCAAAAACAGTGTTAGTGGAGTATATTTTTATTTATAGTACAGCTGATACTTATCGACCATCTCACTGTGTGTCTTAGCATAGACAAGAACTGGAAAATGTCT
Source organism: Nestor notabilis (assembly GCF_000696875.1). Taxonomy (NCBI): domain Eukaryota; kingdom Metazoa; phylum Chordata; class Aves; order Psittaciformes; family Psittacidae; genus Nestor; species Nestor notabilis. Next base: position 67,707 of record NW_009941532.1, on the reverse strand, counting down.
GAGAGGTAAATCCAAACCCTCCTTTCCCACTTAACCTCCTTGCATCACAGTATAGTATATAATATATAGTGAGATTTTGCATGAAGCCATTTAAAACCTCTACTTCTGTGAAAAAAGCATAGTATATAAGAGTAGAGAAACTTGGCAAGAACAGGCAGTTTGTTATGTGAAAGCAAGCTGTTGAGTTTGTTGATGTGGGTTTTTTAAGCTATTGTTAAATGGAAAAGCAAAAAGTTGCCTTCTGTTTTTCACAGTGACTTTGGAGTTTCTGGGATATTGGTTTTTTCTCCTGACTGCTAAATAGCTTGTATGTAGCATTTCTGAGTATTTTGAGATCACACTGAAGCCAAGTACAATGAAACTAAAACAAATAACCATATCCAGAACAAAGAAGCAGAGCTGAAATTGTGGCCTTCACATGTATTTGGCCATTAGAAATAAGGAATATTGTGGGATTATTTAAAATGCATATGCACTGTACCTGTTTCTGTGGTATCTGTTAATCTGGGGTTAAAGAAATAAATGTCAAAGCCTTATATTCTGTTTCAGGACTAACACTGGCTTGAGTCAGATGGTCTGAGTGAAATCGGTGCAGTTGTTAGTTTAGCTTTGTCAGTGCTTTCCAATTTTTCGTTAATGTAGTCCCAGACTTTACTGGAAATTGTGACTTCTAGCTAGGCTGTCCCTTCCAGCCAGAATTATCCTGCAATCCTGTGATTCTGTCAAACAAACTTTCCAGTGGGAGCTACAGGCTGACCTACACAGCTTGTTTCTACCTATGGCCTAATTGGGTCTTAAAGCTGTTTCACCAGAGGTGAAAGATGAACATTCATACTGAGTAGTAACCATATGTGATCTGATGTTGGCAAGTTATGTAGCTGGTCACTTGAGGGTAGTTCCAAACATAGTGAGCACAAGGTCTCCTGAGCAGCAAAAATATGTTCCTCATTAAAACTCTTGATGAGCATTGTGTTTACATTGCATTTGAGAAAGTGAGGTATCAGATGGTGTTTGTTAATCTTTACAAAAGCTGTCTATTTTTCTTTCTCTGTGAGGTCATCTCAGCCTCCAGTCTCATCAAATGGTGCTCCCAGCTGCAATAACCAGTGGATTAGTGTGGGAGGGTTGTTAACTTTATTGTGAGTCTGGATGACTATCTGCATGAATGTGAATTACAGTCATGGCTTTCAGTGGGATAACCAGTGGTGCCAAGTAATCCTAAACCTGCTTTCTAACTTTGTCTTACTCTACAGAAGAGAAGGTAGAGAAACAGTTAATAAAAACTAGCTCAATAAATGTTAGTCACAAATTTCTTTC
>NW_009941532.1:40859-66359 GCF_000696875.1 Nestor notabilis | reverse complement strand
GTGTAGGGAGGTTGCATGATGTAAAATAATGGTGTCAGATGTTATATGCTGTCTTGCTGCAAAGACTCTGATTTCAGAGTCTTTTATCTAAATGGCTGCTCTGGGCCTCAAGAGATACAAGAGGAATGTTAATTGCTTCTCAGGTCAATGTCTTTATACTAAAAAATGCAAGCATATGCAGGATTGCTTGAGATGTTCTTCCTAGTGCTGCTTGACCGAGCTGGCTAACACTCTACAGCCGAAAGGCCAGCTCAGCCCAGTTTCAGTTTATAGTTTTTTTTAATCATAATCTCTTCCTGTTACCTTGTTAACTCTTTTCTAGTCCCTGCTTCTCTGCATCCCTCATTTCCTTACTGCACTAGCATTCCTTTGCTGTCAAATGTCTGTTTTCTCTTCCCTTTTGAGTATGTTTAATTCGCAAAGCAATGTTGACATTCAAGCTCCAGGGCTAACTCCATTGCGGAAGGTGCTGGGAATTGTAAACTGAAATTTGCTCAAAGTTCAAGGGCAGTTAAGAAAGAGGGAAGACTGTAGCGAAAGACCAGTTTGTTGTCTTAGAAATTACAGGAATTCTTGGGATTCCTGACAGTTTAAACCAGGTGACACAGTAGTGCTGAGGTTTTCCCTACCTGTCCTTCTTTCCTTTGCCTGTATGTGCAGGTATGGAGGCTTAAGTTTGAGTCACTAGCTCTGTGGTACTTCCTAGAAATAGTACATTGAACCTGAAAGTAATGCTTGAGCAGAAGTATTGATGAGGTTGTTAATGTTGATAAACTTATATAACTCCTATAAATTGCAATTACTTGATCATGCTTAAAGATACATTACTCTTACTTCAAATCTGGTAGTGGTTTTTGCTGCAATGTCCAGAAATTGTGTGTAGGTTCAGTAGTTTCTCAGATAATCTTTACAAATAAAATTAACCTAAGGTGTTCCTTTTATTATCTGATTGTCCACTGAGGTGCCTAGAACTCTGGGAATTTTTGAGGCTCTGTAGGAATTAAAAAAGAAAATTATGTGTACCTAAAAAGCAACAAAATAATGTGAGTTTTAGATGGTTAATTTTACTTCTAGTTCTCCCTGCTTGCATTGTGAGAAATACTGAGAAAGAAACATCTGAAGCAGAGAACACTCTTCTCCCTTTTTTCTCCCCAGCTCACCCTTCATTCCAGGTGTGAGGGGAAAAAAATGTTATTTAAAAACCAAACAAACAAAACAAAACCCCACCCCAATCTGTTTGTTAAATTTTGAGCTACTTATTTTATAAGAATACTTAATACTTGTTTGTTAACGAAAAGGATCTCTGTGCTTGAAATATTAGTAAGGTCTATGTCAAAGACATAACTGCTACTTACTTTTAACAGGATATGGTTAAAAGGGTGTCTTAAACTCAGTCTTTGATTGTACATGTTATATTTTTTGCTTCAGTACATGCCAGTTTTACTTCAGATTCATGGTCTCAAAGCCACATGCAAGATTTGCAAACTTTAGAGGATTGGTTGTATCAGCTATGATGGCTGCAGAGAAATGTGGCTTTCTTACAAGTCTCAGATCAGGTCTTTCATGCTATGATTTTTTCTTTACTTCTTTCCACTTAGGTTATCACTGTGAACAATGGCCCCCTTCTTACGGATATCTTTCAACTCATTTGAGCTGGGACCTATGCAGAATTATGGGGAACAACTGCAGCCTTTCTGTGCTATCAAGATGAAGGAAGCATTGACTACAGGTGAGGTTACGAATGGTGATGCTTTTCTGAATGTGAGTAAGCTTTTGAGAAATACTGTAGTCCTTCTTAGTCTGTGAATGATGGCGAGTCTTGCTGCTCCTGTCATGCCAACCACTTCAACATGAGCTTTTCTTTCAGAATGGGAAACACAGCAAGGACTGTTGTCTCTACCCCCACCTTAAAATAAGACTTCTTTATTAGTGCTTTCTTGTCCTGTGGCCAGAGTGCTCAGCACTTGGTAAGGCGAAGTCAAAACTTTCTAGTTTCTTACTTCACTACCAACACATAAATATTCACAAAATAGGTGGTGAAGGAGCTGAAATGACATTTTTGCATGGATTAAGGTGAGTTGTGAATTTTGTGTGGTGGAAGTTTGCCAGTGTTAAATAAAACAGATCCGCAAGTGACAGACTGGGCTTGCAAAAGCTCTTCAGGGGAGAGAGTGGTGTAGAGGGGTGCTGTGGAGAGGGATCTGAACTGCAGCAGGTTTGAGAGAACCATCCTCAAGCACAGAGTAGTAAATGATCTTTCTTGACTTGGAAGATAGGTAATAATGAGAAGTATAGCTTGGTTTTGTAGTAACTGAGGCATTTTGGCAGAATTATTTGCTTGGAATGACTTGCACCCAAGTTCTTGTTAGCACCTCCCTGTACAGCAGGCCCTCAGCCTTCAAAGACTGCTTCTTTACAGGAACTGATCCAAAGGTTTCTAATATTTTGTGACATTTAGCTAGAATGCAGCACTGTAGCCAAACAGGATGAGAGGGAGTTGCTGTACTGTGTTACACCACAGCCATCTAATCCTGCGTTATGGTTCTAGAGCTTCAGAAAACATCAAAGAATGCAGAAAAGGGTGAATTTTCTTCTTCCTTGCAGCACGATTGGGCTTTCCCCTTATTACAGAGATAAAAGCTGAATTTAGACTTTAAACACAAGGTGCGGTGCCCCTTCCAGAAAATGCTATCATCAAGCAAATGTGTTAAGCTCCAAAGAGGTAGTTTCCTAGTCTGTTGGGAGAACCTCTGAAGAAATGGTGTTGAAAGTGTTGGAGCTGCCAGAATGTGCGAAGAGGTGGAAGTAGTCTAAATAAATCCACTTTCCCCCCCCCCCCCCCCCAGCTGTCTGCTTTTGAAAAGTAGAATTGTCCCAGCATTTCTCCTGTCTGCTTGCACGTGTCTTTGAAGTACTAAAAAAACAGAGGAGGATAGTGCAGTGAACCTCGGAGCAGTGACTGGTTTTGGGTAATTGGGAAAAGAAACCAGTGCTCCCGTTATTCCAGACCTTGTCAAACTGATAACTTTTTGTTGGATTTGCATGCTGAAACATGATAAGGAAATGCTTACTGTATAGGAAGAAGAAAATAATTTGCCTAATGATTAGGCATTAAGCCAATTTGCAAGCATGTAAAATGTTTGGAAGTCTATAGTGTTAGCAGGAAAAGAAAGGAGGCCTGAATACAGGAGGAGTAAGAACAGTGTTGTTAAAGGCTGTTCTTTGTTGACACTTTAAATGCTCCTTTGCAGGCAGGCAGTGTGATCCATGACAAATCTTGATTTTAATGATTTGTAATTGTAATTAATGATCTTAATTACAAAAGCAGCATGGCCAGTCTGGAAGTTGTAGCCAACAATTCAGATGACTAAGTTTTATGCAGGGTAAAAATGTATATAGTAACTGATCAAAACAGGTATTAATTGAGACATGGAAATAGGGAGAGCCCTGTGAAACAGTTCTTTCCACCTGTAAGATTCATGTACAGGGCTCTGGCAGTAGGCTTACACTGCTAAGAATTTGAGGTTTTTTGTCTGCAGAATTCCCCAAATTCAAGATATAAAAGCTTTTGACTGAGGAGGAAAGCACAAGTTTGCTTTGAAATGGAGGAGGTCCTCAGGTGGCTGTTTCTGGGCATTTCTGAGCATTTCAGGATGCCCTTTGGCAGCAGGCTTCGGTCTGCTTGTCAAAGTTGTAATTTGTAATGCTGTTGTTGGCAGGCATTCCCTAATAAGGAAGTACAGGAACACTATTTGTTACTCTTGTTTGGATAGCTCAGCACAACTGAGTGGAGTGCATCAAGCAAGTCATTAATGAATGAACACGAACACAAACTTTGCCTTGAGTTTCCAGGAAGATTTTAAAATAATTAGTATCTAATTCTTCCTTCATTTAAGTGAATATAAATTCTATTGCTAGTTTTAGGAGACAGACCACGCTGAAGCTTCTTGCGGAAGGGTCCAACTACTTCATTTACTTTGCTATCATAAGTACAGATTATACACTTAGGGGGAAAGTGGCTCATTCAGAGCTGGAGAGGCACTTAGAAAGCACTTTTATTGAAGCAAATGATCATGATAAATAGCAGAAATTGTGTGGAATGTAGAAAATTATATTCAGTTACCTGAGCACAAATAGGGAATAAATGGCTCAGCAGCAACTAACAGAGGAAAACTGGAGAAATGGCATTGCATGCCAGAGTCCCAGTGAAGAGCTGGATGTGAGTGCTTAGGAGGCAGTATCATTTTAGTTGTGTTGATGGGACTACTAAGAGACCCAGATCTAGAAATATGCTAAAACTTGTTCTAGATTGTGCAATCAGCAGCTGTTTTCTGTGCCAGAGGTAAGAACGGGAAGAAATCAGCTTAACTGGTAGCAAGAGAGACTGAGGCTGTGTCGTAGAATTATAAAACACCAGGTTGGAAGGGACCTCAAGGATCATTTGGTCCAATCTTTTTCACCTAATAACAATAGTGAAACACTGTAAAATTCTGAAGGAAGGAGTCTGCAGAGATGCTCTTATGGGAGGCTGGGTAAATGTTAATTAAAAAAAGGGGGGGGGAGTTTATTTGAGGTCCTTTTAGCTTTTTTATTTAACTATACAAGGTCTGCAGGTACAAGGGAGGACAGACAAGGCATCGTAATGTCCTTTAAAAAGTAGCAATCATGGCAGAGAGTACAGTGCTAAGGACAGTGACTTACGGATAAAAGTTGGGATAACTTGGAAGTAGATTAATGAAATATGGAGCCTTTAATCTCTCAGTGACTGGTTTCAATTTTAACTGGGTCAGTGGAAGCCATATCTTAGTTTATCTTATAGTAGTAGCTATCCAGTGTGATCAGAGAACATGTCATGAAGATCTGTACCAGAAAGGAGCTATGCAAATATGCCCTGTCAAGTTGTGACCGACTAAACTAGCTTCTGAATCCAGAATGTGATTTGTCCCTCCTGGTCTCTTTGGCTGTGTGTTAACACCATCGCTGCGTCTGTATGCCTTGTTTATCAGGGCAAGCTTTGCTTTCTATGAATGTTCAAACTGAAGAGTTAAACTTTGATCCAACCACGGTACAAGGTGTATTAAGTCTGCTTTGGGTTTCAATACAAGGATTCTCTTTTTTACTTGATCCTATTATGTACTAAATCTACGTTATTTGATTTTACAGTTTCTGTCCTTTTTGTGGCTTTCAGAGAGAGGAAAAACTCTGGTTCAGAAGAAACCTACCATGTATCCAGAATGGAAATCAACTTTTGACGCCCACATATATGAAGGACGGGTGATTCAGATTGTTCTCATGAAAGCAGCAGAAGAGCCATTATCTGAAGTGACTGTAGGTGTGTCAGTCCTGGCAGAGCGGTGCAAGAAAGGCAACGGCAAAGCAGAATTCTGGGTAAGGAAGAAGATTAATTCCTTAAACTCACTGACCTGGTTATGTTTCTTTCAAGCTGAATGGATGCCTTTTAGCATGTGTGTCAGTGCTTGTAAGACCATTATTTTAGCAACATTTCTAAAGCAGATAATGTAAAGTCAAACAATAAAATCCATGGCATTAGTAGTTGAAAAAATCGCATGTATCACATTGAGTGCCTGATTTATAAAGCCTAGCAGTTTTTATAGCAAATAGCAGACATTTAAATTGAGTCTTATCACCTAATTAATTTAGAGAATAAGGTGAAGCTTATTCTAAGGCATTTCCCCTTATTATTTCTTTTTTTCCCAGTAAATTTTAGTTTGCTTGATGGTGCTGTAATGGGGATCCTTTAATCCCCATTTTTGTTACCCTGGTATCTTTTCTTGCCCCCGTGTCCCGATAGTTTGTATGTGAAGTCAGTGGGTATGTCATCCTGCAGAGTTTCATTTGCTCCTGTATCATATTGAGTGCAGTTCTGAGTACGGATCTCGTAGAGGTAACAGGAGAGGTAAAGCTGGGGTTTAATGTAGTTTTAAATTTAGAAACACACCTTTAGTTTAAATGCCAGTAGTTATTAGCTCTTGAACTACATAAACCCAAACAACAACTTTTAAATAATTGTATGTGAATGAATTTCAATTAGCACTGTAAACCTGAAAGAAATAGAAAACTAGAAATATAAAATATTTTTTATTTTGCTCATCTAGAAAGACGGGAAAGTGACAGAGGCAGGGGAAGATCAAACTCCTGAGCCCACAAATCAGAGTTGCTGAGCATGTTATTTCATTCATTTAGCTGCTGTGTTGTAAATAATTTTTAATTAATTAAGGGCTTAATTATGTAATTGTTATGAAATCCTATTCTCTAGCTTTCAACTGTCAGTTTTAACTGAAGCTGCTGAGATCCCGGTCCAACAAAATGAGTTGTGAGAATGTGAACAGGCATTATTGTCTGAGAACTCCATAACATCTTGAAGCAACCGTAATTAGTGTCCTGAATATTCAACATTTCTCTACATGCAGAAATAAGGTTCAAAGAGGAGGATCAGGATATCCTGTAATTTGGGTGAGAGATGTCTATAAATGCTATAGATGCTATAAATGGTCTTGCCCCTCATCCGGTTGCACATAAAGCTGCACTCCAGACAGCTTGCCTAGAAACTATGTGCATTTGCCAATACAGGAACTGCCCGTCTCTGTATTTGGAGTACAGTTAGTGCTAAGGAAACATTTGCTACATGTGAGCCACTCTCCTCAAAATCTCATACATAGTCCTGTATTCAAAGCTTTCTGGGCTGCAGTTTTGCTGAACTTGCTCAGAACATGAACCCTACAGAAAACCTTCTTATTGGGTGAGCTAAAGCAGAATGATCAGGTAATAACAGATAATTCCTGTTTAGTTAGTTCCTAGTATCTGTTTTGGTTTTAGTGATCAGGTTTAGCCAATTTAGTGGTCTGAAATCCTCTGCTTATTGTCTGTAGAACAGGTACCATGTAGACATCATCAGCATTATACTCCCTCTGTATGACCTCAGTTGTGACTTGGACAGACCATTATGCCCAGCAAAGAGACAGTTCACTTACCATAGCCTATAAGGTTATTTTTGTGTGTGCAGAGACAGCCTGTCAGTAGTAGCTGTAACTGAGGTGTTTGCCTTCTGTAAGCTTTGTTGGACAAATGTGGTGTGTCACACATTGCCTTAAAGATATCCAAGTAGGATAATGGGATTTGTGGGGATATTCATGATATTACATGTGTATTTGATATAATTGTGAGCTTGGTTTGGGGTTTTTTTTGATTCTCAAGTTGTATTTACTGTAAACTCAGGGATAAACTGTGCTGAAGTGAAGACTGAATCAGGTTCTTCCATGTTTAATAGCTTCTTACCTTTTATTAAGGTAATGCAAATTGAGCTTACTAATAGTAAAAGCAGCAGCCAACAAAATTCTTTGCAGAAATGGGAAAGGGACATGCAAAAACAGTGTGAAATTTAACTGCACTGAACTTCTGGGTAGACATCAAAGCAATGCAGCACACTAGTAAAAGCCATAAAATAAAAGCCCCTGATTCAGCTGCAGCAGTGAGATATGGAAGAGGGTTGTAATCAGATAGTTATTGAATATTATACTTTGATTTCCTGGAAAGAACTGATTAAATTCTTGAGAGTTTCAGTCAACCACTTACTTCACTTTTGGTATCTTCCTTTCCAAAGCTTGACCTACAACCACAGGGGAAGGTGCTGATGGCCGTGCAGTATTTTTTGGAAGATGCAGGTAATGTCAACTGCTTATTTCCAGTCAGTTGTGTAAAAATAACTCTTCTTTTTCACATTCCTTTAGTAGAACACAGGATGGGGCTCATTTAAAAAAATAAAACAAAAAAAAAAAAATCAGCTGTGTACTGAGTAGAATTTTCTAATTTTATTAATTTGCTTTGTAGGTTTTCTTGTTATGTGGCATTATGGCTGCACTCATTGGCTTCTAAATGCCTTTGTGCCTTGTATTGCTGTTGCATTCAGCTGCTTTTAGGTCCTTAATATGTCTGTCCTCACATTTTGAAGTCATAGAAAAGATATCAGTTCCTTTTTAGGTGCAAAGGAGTCAAATTTCTTGTTTTAGTGTACGTGAGAAACTTTGTGTGTGTGTGTGGATTGGAGAAGTGGGTCTGAGTTTCCTGGGATTCAGATGTCATTCACTAATCATGGAAACTGACTGTAGCAATGAGTGAATGGTTAAGTGTTAAAATGCAAATCTGGTCAATGTTCTGCCGTATCAGTTTGAAATGTAAACAACCTGTGTATGTCAGAAATCTACTGACTATTTGGAAAACAAATTAGGAGGTAAGAGAAGATAGTTGATTATGAGAAGAGTAGCTTTAAGTACAATAAAACCAAATATTTTGGCAGGGACTTAACGTATCTGTGAAATCCTTTCCTAAGGGAAATAGTGGAAACCTCACAACTTGCTTAGCTAGTGGTTAAAACTTTCCCATACCAGAAGTCATGAAACCATTATTTCTTGAGAACTGAACTGGTCTGCCATATTAGCCTATTGGTCTTACATGGTTTAACACCACTAAGTGTTTGTAAGTAATGAGTGGAAAGAGGAAGCAGTAAGTTTTAAAGCATTGGTGGCGTGGGATTTTTTTTCCCCACAGATATATACAGGGAACATAGTTCTGCACTCATAGAACAAGTTGATTGTGAAGGTACCATACATTCTTGTACCTATGTGCAATCTGTGTAGCAGTTACTAGAACAGCTACTAAAGATAGGATGTGATGTGCAGGTGATATTTCAGAGTTGACATTTTATCTTTGCAATGGCAAAAAACCCCAGCTATACACTCATTATTTTGCTCTCCTTTATGAAAAGTTAACTCTTTCAACCAAAATTTCAAAAACTTGTGTGAGTGAAGAGCCTGTAAGAACATTTCTGTCAAGGTCAGCAGTTCTCTGTTTATGCACCAGTAATATTCCGATTTGCATTCCAACTGTTGTGAGCCATTATATTAGAAAATCCTCATCTTGGTCTCTGTCACAGCTTTCCTGTGCAAGGCATTTTCATGGGGCAGTAATGTTATAAGAATATGGTTTATTTAATGAGACATACAGAAATCCATTTTCTAGGAAACGTAAAAGTTTCTCAACCAAAACTGTACAAAACCAGCTTTGGTGTTCTCAGTTGCTTATTTGATGAGGCTGAAGCATATTTCCTCCTCTCCACACAGACATGAGGAAAGGTAGAGATGACTTCAGTGAAAACCTGTCATGATTTGCTGTTAGGTGTTAGTCGGAAGGTAATACATACGTCCCATAAGTACTAAAATAATTGCACTTAGTTATTAATTGAAATAATTTAAAACCAGATAAAATGTTCTTGCAGTTCTTTTCGTTGCCTTTATTAGGGATTGCATATAGTTATTTAGGCAGCGGATGAAGCCTAAATGCCAAACATGTCATTAAGTCATGCAACCATACTTTAATTGGCAAGTTAAGTGTCAAGTGTTAATGCATTTGTTAGACCTTCTACTTTGCAACACAACTTCTTATTTACCTTCTGCTTTATAGAAAATGAGTCACCAATACCTTTTTGGTAACCGAACCACAGAGTTAGTGGAAGCTCCGTTTCAAGACATCTACACATGTACATTTTGTGAAGGAAAGTCACTCAATCTGATATTTGCAGAGGTCACATCAAATGTCAGTACATTTTAACACACTAATCCTCCTGAAAGTCATAGACCTCTGTCACATCGCTATCTGTATACTGCTAAACAGGCAAACATTGAATGATTTTTGATTTAATGCACTGCTGTGTTTTCTCTAGTTAAATTAGTAGTTGCTAGTGTTAGAACAGAGAATCTAGTGCATTACTAGGATGTTTGTGTTATTAACTTCCATTCTTCACATTGCTAAAACCCTTAGTTAACAGTTGAAAGCTCCAAGACAGTTCACATTCCTTCCTATGCACATACCATTTTGTTTTCTCTCCGACACACCTCTCCATACAGAACTGTATGGTAGCTCTGTTTCTAAAATACTAAAAAAGGCTTGTCCTGAAGCTGGTATTTCAGTTGTTCCCTGGTTTATTTGAAGGTATTGCTACCATTAGTATCCTTGAGTTATAGGTGCTACCTTTTGTTTGAAAGTCTCCAAGCACTTTGCAAAAGTGACTGATTCTTTCTTCAGCTTCTTTTGCAAACTAAAGCTGTTGTTTTTCAAACCTTCCTTCTAAGTAGCAAACATTGTGCCATCTTAAGAGAAAACGACTTTCCTCTGCTTCAATTGTAGGCAGCAGCACTGAGAAGTAACTGTGTTATTGCTCCGTTATCGGATTTATTATTAGAGAAAAATATTCACTGAATAAACTGCTATTAAAATTTGCTCTGTGGTAGGCTACACTGAGACTTTTCATTTGTATATTCTTTTTGCAGACTGGGGTCTGGGCAGCTAATTGAGGGCTATATATGAAAAGTGTTCCCAGTCTTAGAGGGTTGGCTTTTTTTTCTAGACCCCATTGAACAGGGGCTGTAGAGTCCTGACTTAGAGCTGTCAGAGAGCTTTTTTGTTTCCTGTCCTGTAATTTGAAAGTAAGTTTGTGCTGGAAATTTAAGTTTTTCTTGTAATGTGTGAAACGTGAGAACAGGGTGTTGACCTCCATTTTCGTTTCAGAATATTGTTTTCTCTCTACCCCTCCTTCTCTCGTTGTAGTATTGAATCTAGGTTATAATTCTGTGCAGCAGCTTTAGTTTTAATAGGTGGGAGTTGCAATAGGTTTAATGCTTTGCCTGATCTTTGTTTATTCAAATGTAGTTAATGACCTTATCGAGTAAGAAAACCCAGGATCACGGAGGTGGCTCGCTGTACTGCTGAGTGTCTTGTGCAGTGTTAGCAGCTTTGGAGGCTTTGGAAGTGTGTGTGTGTGTGTGTGTCTTGGTTTTGAATTCTGAATTGCTGTTCTGCTGGCTTCAGCTCCCTGGAGAAAGGGTTAGTGAATTCTTTCCTTAACATGCTATTATATGTATCAGAAGGTTAGTAATTTGCATGCGAACTTTTGATACCTCAAGTATCTGACTTCTGGGAGAGGAATGTGAACAAAAGAGCTGCATATGTTTTGAATATGTGTTTCTTTGTGTACTGAGTGTTGGGGAAGCATGAGACTTCAGAATTTTCCTGAGGCATCTATGAAGAATATTAGGGTGAATCACAGATTTGCTGTCACAGTCTGCATATTGTATACATGTACAATTAGAAGAAAGTTTCTCTATGAATAAGGTATGTTGGGGAAGGATTGTCGCATTATTAGTAAACAATAACAATGAGGGCTGAAAAGGCAGAACTGGGCCTTATAGTTGTAAACGGGGAAGTTGGTATGATTTAGTCATTTAACCGAGAAAATACTATTTCTAGAAATGTGGTAAATGTTATAGTCAATGGCACATTGCATCTGTTTGAATCTGCATCGAGAAGTTTGATTGCTTGATTTTAGTAAAAACATTTTCTGCCTTAATTTTAAGAAAATCGAACATTTGCAGATGTAGTAATTTCATAAACGCATTCAGCAGTGTATTTGGTCGGTAAGGTAGCCAACGTGTTGTGTAGAGCAGAGAAAATTTTATACAGTTTGTATGTTCACAAGAAATTTGGCTTAGATGTTGTATTTTTAAAGGCTGGTTTTACTGTGCTTTTGTAATTTAAAAATGGAAAAAGATAAAACCTGTTTTCTAGTTTATTCCCTGTTTTACCACAAGAAATGAGATATCAGGTATCTATGCAGAAGTGTTAACCAAAGCACTCATTAAAGTTTAAAATGAAAAGTACTCTGTGGGGCTGAGCACAGAATGTGTTGGCATAGTGTCTCTGCAGATGCTGTGAGCACCACAAAGACTGTAGTGTGGGCGTGGGATTTTTTTTCCTCCTGGATTGAAAGGCAGGGCTTGTTAAAACTCTGGTGTTTTGTTTTAGCACTTCTATAAAAGACCATTGATTTCATTAATGCCTATGAAAGACTAATTCAGTAGAGACATGCTAAAAGCAGCTGCAGAGCAGTCCACGTCCGTGCTCTGCCGAGTGCCAGTCAAACCAGTAGTAGGTGCCGGCTTGGTGGTCAAGGCAGAACTTCATTCATTTATTTTGAGGAGCAGGCAAGATGTCCACATCCCGTGGGTGTCCCAGTCTGTGCAGAACAAAGCGTAACATACTTGTAGTCTTAGGGCAGAAACGTGTACTCTGTCACACTCTGTCACTACAAGCTAAAGCTTGTAGTATAACTGCTTGGGGCCAAGACAGATCATTTACTGATTATGTGCCAGCTTTGAGAGCAAATGGTATTGGCTTCTACAATAGCAAACTATTAGTATTGCTACTTCTTGTTGGCAAGGTAAAATCCACAAGTACTGAGAATGAAGGAGATAATTTTTAAAAGAGAGTCAGAAATACATAGCAATATTAATATTCTGCCTGTAAATAAAATGTTATGATGATCACAAAACCCAAAATTATTTAAGATAGCGAGTTCATGTCACAGAAATGTAGCCTTTTGGGAAACTTATATTTCTGTAAATGGTTTGTTGGGTTTTGGGTGGTTTTGTACAGCTGATCTGTAAAGCAGTCCTCACCAGGGTGAGGTTAAAGAGCAGTTTTCCTCTGAGACAGTTCATACCAGGAAAGTCTCCTTTGTGAGGGAGAAGCTTTCCTTTTTAATGATTGCTCTGTGAGATTAATATTTTTCTTGACCTGAAGGCTCACTTAACTTGCAAACAAATCCAAGTGCAAGGCTGGAGAACAGCAGAAGGGGACACTAAACAGAAATGCTAGTGGGGTTTGTAATTTAGTATAAAGTGTCAGGCAAATCTCAACTTTGAGTAGCCAGTTAGCTCAGAAAATGTTTTGCCTGTCTCTGTTTGAAGTCCTGTTTCTCAGTTTCTGACAGTGGCAGTGTTATCTTTTCTCTGTTCACAAACAGAACTGTGAAATGAGCAAGTTAACATGAAAAATGAACTCTGAGGATAGTAAATATTTTTTTCTGTTTGTTCTTTTTAAAAAAATCTAGTAGGGTTATTCTGGAGTTTGCTTTTGTCCTTGAACTTTTGAGGTTCAACTGAGACGATCTGACACCTCACCTTGAGGTTTATTACAGTTCAGCAGAGTCCTACCAATATTGTTTTAGCAAATGTTTTCCAGACAATGGGTTGCATGTTACATTAGTGGCTGTGAAGGCTGTGAAATATTCAGGAGGATGGTGCTGCAATAGTGTGTACAGTGGTGTGTTTACAGCACTTCTGGAGAACTGCACTGTCACATCACAGGCATGCTTAATGGTTTCTTAACGAATGCATGGCACAGAGGAGTTCTGGGTGCTTTTGTCAGGTCAGCAGCATGTTTTGACAAGGGACCTCGAAATACGTGAACAATGTGTCAGTGATAAATATTAACCACAGTTCTCAACAGAGGAAATAGATTATGTTTAATGGTGTGTGCTGGGTCCAAAATGATTAATTTCAGGGCCAGGCTGCAGAGGTCACCTGGATTTTAGTTGCTGATTCAGCTGCTTTGTACATGACTGTTTCAGACTGTGTGCCAGCCCTAACAAGCATTTCATCTGTGGAAATACTGGCTTGCTTAGATGGGGAAGCAGAGGCTTTCCCTTTGTGTTTCTTCCTACACCTCTCTACCCTGCATCCATACAGTTACTGGGAAAGTTACTTCCTTGCAAGTGTTCATCTCTCTCCATCTTTGAAATAAAGCCTTTATTCCCCAGTTGAGTCCACGGCTGGCTGAACTTAAAACTTCTCTAGAGTGATACACATTAAAGGTAATTTACGCATTAAAGATAACTTGTTAAACATGCCCAGAGTGAATTGAAATGAACTACTTTATCATTTCAGAGCCATCTCAGCTCAGATGCACTTGACTTGCAGCTGCTGTCCAAACCTCTCAGCTTCTTCTGAAGCACACAAAAATGTTTTCAGCTATGCTTTGCTATATTGGTTGGGTTTGGCAAAGGTATTTAATAAGGCAGCTGGCTGTGAAAGCTGTGTGTTCTCACATGCAGATATTGAAGTTTTGCTGTGCTCAAAGATTCTTCACAGTTAAAGTATGTTTAAGGAGAGTGACAGGTTCCTCATTTATTTTTTTTTTCTTTCTTTGTACAAACTGATTAGTTTCTTAATTACTCTCTCAAAAAATAGATGCCTGTCTCACGTATTTCTGTTAAGTTTGGTATCAGTGTTCCAGATGGAGGAAACACCAGAGTTTAACATATCCTGATCAAGTTTTGTCAAAGACTTTTGCACACAGTATCAGCAATACTAAATTGCTCCAGGTATTTTGGGTCCTGTTCACCTGGTGAACCCTGTTAGTTCCTCACTGAATGCTTGATTGATGCAACAACTGCTGTGTTGCAGACTTTAGGGAGCCTTTTGTCCCTTAATCTGTTCCATCACAGATTATCTCCTCAGAATATATGCTATGAAGCAAGACCCCTTTCTCTGCTTTGTTGCTGTTACTGATCAAGCCACCCTTAGGAATCATCATTTCATGCAACAAACAGTATGAAGTATTACTGACTCTTAGCAACTTGTTTCCCTTACACACAGGTTTCAGTGTGGTTTCCTTGAAGCATTTGAGAAACAGTGGGTGAGGTCTGTGTATTTGCTCAGCAGGATTGAACAAAGAGGTAGTACTATTTGCAGACTTGGACAAGCTGAAGTGCAGTAGCTGACGGGAGTTTTTGTTCGGTGAACTCAGTAGCCTATTTGAACAACAGAAATGAATCCTGATCCTGGAGGGGAAGAGGTAACTCAGTGGCATACATGGTGCCCAGGTATTGCAGCACATGTTGTGAGCTCTCTTCAAGGGGGAGGCAGGATGGGTTTTTCTCTGAACCAGATGGCCAGTTTCTCAGAAAAGTGCATTAATACCTAGTAGGAAAACCCAGAGACCTTCTTTTCATTAATATCCTTAACCTTTCCTTAATCTTTGAGCTGATGTCCTTCCTTTTCTAAGACCATACATGCTGCTGTAGGCTGGCTGCTGTTGGCTGTGACTGATAATTTGGTTCGGGACACTCAAAATGGTATCAAATGATAGATTGTATTCCAGGTTCAGTGGTCTGTTGGAATAGAAGTTGTGGCAGGCAGCTAATGACAAAAACCAAGCAGCACAGCTAGCAACAAGAAAAGCAGAGATCCTGGGTAACTTTGGTGTAAGCTCAGGCATTGCAGTTAGTGTGACTTGGCAAAGGAAGTAGATCTCTTTCTATCGGTATAAAAAAACCAAAGCTCCTGCTGATACTGGTAGAAGACAGCAATGCAATGGAGCAAATAAAGCCCGATTGTATTGACAATGGGGAAAAAGGCTCTTCTGGGTTTCTTCTTACTCTGTTGTTGTGGAAACTCCCACCCTGCAGGCAGCAATTTCCTGTTAGCCTAAACTTTGCAGCACTTCAGATCTATGAACCGTTTAATCTATGAACATTTCTTCCAGGTGGGGACTCACAAGCTGCTGGCCAGAGCTGATGTGGTCAGCAGTTGATCAGCTTCTCATTGCAGATTCATGCTTTTATCTTTTCCTGCTGGATGGGATTGTCCCTCAACAGCTCCTCTCTATTGACAATAAACAATGCTCTAGGGTTAAATTACCAGTTACCCTATCTCCCTTGATACACCTTATGGGGTTACCTCTGTTATAAACTCCTATTATTTTCAAAATGTGTAAGTAAGACTATATAGTCTTAGTTGTGGCTGAAAGATTGAGACTCAAAATACTCTTTTTTGTAAGAGATACTTGGAAATGAGTGGAAATAACTATACCTGTAATGAAGGACCTGTATGAGCCAATGAGTTGTTTGGGGGGGTTTGTTGTTTTATTTCTTGGCTAATACTACGTATTCTTTCTATGTAATACAATATTAGATGCTATGGAATATACTGTAGCATGTACTATTATTATTATAGCATTATATAGTGCTATATACTGTAACCTCATGAGGGCTAGGAGGGCAAAGGAGTGAGGCTGAGATATGTTGACAGACATGTATGTGTCTGTCACATCAGTGTTAAGAGATAGCATATTGGAAACATCAGTGTTTACACATCAGTGTAAAGAGATAGCATATTGGAAATGTCTAATTAAAAATCTCATTTGTCCTCGCTCTTTGATGATCCTGGAGGCTGGAAGAAACCTATCTTACAGTAGTATGACCTCCTGAGTCATACAGCACTTCACCTGTATTTCTGCTGTAGTCCTGATTCAGGAGGGCACATGGATCAGCAGCATGAAAGGCGTCTGCTGAAGGATAAGACCCTTGTGCTTCCAATAAAACATTTATTTCTCTTGCACATAAATCATATAAAATGTAGGAGCTTATATTTTTTTTTCAAGAAACAACTGTGGTTGTTATTTCTCTAGCAAGACTGAGCTCCATTTCTGCTTCTACCTCTTGGCTCATTTGCTTAAGGCTTCTTCTGAATGAGGAGAGGGAAGTGCTTGCAAACAAGGCACAGAGACCCCTTAGGAAGCAGTGTGTGCATGTGTCCTACCCTTATTGGACTGAAAGTCTGAAGAATACAGGCGTAAAATAAATAGAAACACAAGTCTCAAACAGAAAAACAAACTGTACTTGTTAGAGAAGCAAATATTAATCTTTGTAATGCCTTAAAGTGTTTAACGTGTGTCTTCTTGTTTCCCCCCCTAGACTGCAAACAATCAATGAGGGAAGAGGGGGGGACAGTAACTATGAACAGGAGAGGAGCTATCAAGCAAGCCAAAATCCACTACATCAAAAATCATGAGTTTATTGCTACCTTCTTTGGACAACCTACATTTTGCTCTGTCTGCAAAGAGTTTGTATGGTAAGAAGGAAACATTAAGCTTCCCCACCCCCAAGGGCCAAATAAAATAACTGCAAAATTTGCTTTGGCTATACTGAGGCAAAACACAACATGAAAATTCATATATGTTGGGAAATTGAAATTATATATATATCAAGAGCATCATTATACCTAAGAACTATAGTTGTCTCTTTCACATTTAAAAATAGAACTTGACCATTTTTGCCACTGAAATAATTGGCAAAAATACCATCAGTGTCAAGTGAGATCTGGCCCATAATCAACAGCAGCTCTTTCACAAAAGAATGAAATGGGTGGATCTGAAAAAATAATGCTCAGACGTTATGAAGTGGCTGATAAAGACCCACAGAGAGCAAGAAGCCACATCCCTTTCATAGTCAGGCCGTGTACATAGCAAGTGAGATCAGGAGGATTTCCCATGTGATTGAAACCTTGTCTTTTCTGGGTTTTCATCCTGATTTGCTGGACTCTCAGCACATACTGTCTTATCTTCTAAACCTTGCTTTCTGAAGACAGGGGATTCTGAATAGCAGAATTCAGACCAGTTTATTAACTGGAACAAATATTCTTATAAAGATTGGTTGACATGACCTTTTATTCCAGCAAACATATGGGGGTTTTATTTGCTTCTTTATCATTTGTTTTTCAGGGGACTCAACAAGCAGGGGTACAAATGTAGGCGTAAGTTGACTTTTTACCTTTTTATTTGTACTACTTTCCACCTGAATCTGTAGATCTACTAGTTACTGTTGAAAACTTCTGTAAATATGCATGGCACAGTGCATTGTCCCCATAGGTAGTAGTAGATGTTGAACATCAGTTTTGCACAATAACCGAAGGCTGTCTAATTATGATTCATAGCTGAGATTTTAGTACCAAGATTTAGACATTGCTTTTCTTCTCATAAGTGTGTAATGTTGTTGAAAAGTTGCACTCAGTTATGACGGAAGTTTTTGTGAAACCTTTGCTAAAATGAGTTGCAACTACTGAGGGGTTTTACAACTGAAATGAAAAGCATTTTTTACTTATCGTAAATATCTGAATTTTCCAAACATTAGAGGAGATATCAAAGGGCAAAACTCAAAAGGACAATATTACCTTTCTGTTATCAAATGATAGCGGCATTGCCTAAGGGAGGAGGTTTAGTTTAGCAATTGAGTTTATGGTAAAAGAAAATGGGGGGAATCAGCTTTAAAAATCATCATCTTTATAGAAAAGAAAGGGTTTGGTGTAGATAGTATGAGGGAAAGGAGTATGGTTTTCACATTATGCTATGAAATGCAAATGCCTATTCCCAAGTATTTATTATCTGAAGGAATCTTTCTTTTCTTGTGCATGTCTTGAAGAATGCAATGCTGCTATTCATAAGAAATGTATTGATAAGATCATTGGGAGGTGTACTGGTACAGCAGCCAACAGCAGGGACACAATGGTAAGAGCTGGAACAATATATTTAGAATTGTGTAATTATGTAATTAAAACCACTCTGAACTAACAAAACCTTGTACAGAAACCGCCAAGTGCATTTGGGAGGTGCTTGGCTGTACAACCTAAGGTGCTGTCTTCTCCTGAAGATTGTATATAAGGTGTAGAGGACGAAACTTTAAAGCAAGAAAAGAAGTTAAAAGCCCTGCAAGGGGGTGGGTAGTGCTTGCTGGGCAGGTTCTATCCTTGCTAGGTGAGGGATGTTGAGACTGGGGTATTCAAGATAAAATTGTTGCAGCTTTGTACCATCCAAGCAGGGTTTTTTTGTGAGAAGCTGGTCCTGTTTTGGGTAGGATGCCTCACCCCTCTCCTTGTCCTCAGTTTCAAAAGGAACGTTTCAACATTGACATGCCTCATCGCTTCAGAGTTTACAACTACATGAGCCCTACCTTCTGCGACCACTGTGGCAGCCTGCTCTGGGGGCTGGTCAAACAAGGACTCAAATGTGAAGGTACAGAGGAGGAGGGAGGGCAGCTGGGACCTCTCCACACTTTTCCAGTGTTCCACCCCCACTAAAGATTAGCTATTGCGACACGCTCTGTATTTCTGTTTGTGTTACATAGAATGGGTTGTGTCTTCATCCATGCGTGGTGGAAAATGCTTTTATCCTAGAGCACTTGGCTCACGTGACAGCTCAGCCAAGGTGAGCTGCTAATGGAGTCAGAAAACGTGCTACAGAGGTATAATCGTGTGTATAATCAAAATTACTACTCTGGGAATAGCTGAAATTTGGTGAGTCTGACTCAAGGTAGCACTTAAAAGTGTATTCAAAGTGTTGACTGTAAATAACACTTTTATAATTCTCCCACAAAAAGGCAAGATGATCTTTATTGTAACAGATTTTGAGAACAAAGTAATGAAGTGGGTTTTTTTCCTTTTGTAGCCTTCAGTGATTTAAAGATTAAAATAACAATGATAGATCCATATCCAGTCTGGTCTTAAAACAAGGTTTCTGAACTGCACAGAGAAGCAGCCCCTTTTGATGTAACATCAGACAATATTTTCCCAATGCTTGTATAACTGTCCTTACATTTCTTTTAGAATGTGGGATGAATGTGCATCATAAATGCCAGAAGAAGGTGGCAAACTTATGTGGAATAAACCAGAAGCTGCTAGCTGAAGCTTTAAATCAAGTTAGCCAGGTATGCTTTATTGCCATTCCTCAAGTAATTAATTGTTTTCAAAGCATTTGGGGGTCTTCATCTTTTCCATGTCACTTTTATGGGGAACTGAGTTTCGAAGGGAGGAAATGCAAACACCTTTCTATAATTTGACCCTTAAAGAGACTAACAGAAACATCAAAAGCCTGAAGTTAAAACTGGGAGATAGGGGAAAATCCCATCTGACAAGAATTTTTAAATAGGTGTATAGTTTCCTGAAATCCAACATTGTTGTTCTGTGGTTTCAAGGTTACTCTCTCACTTTCTGTTTAACTGTGTAAACGGTGGAATTATAACACTGAAGTCCGTTTTTCCATGCTTCAATTTTAGAATTCCACTTGAATGTTAAAATTAAATAAATGAGGAGAAATATACCATATATTCTCAACTTTTATTAGTTTGGCATATAGACACAGAAAACTCCTCTGGAATTAACACTGACCGCATAGTTTACGTTGTTCATCTCTTGCTGCAGCACGACTGTCTCTTGTGGTCAGCTTCTGACTTGCAAATGAAGATCCAAAAGCTCTGAAATAAAACAGGAAAATATATCACAAAAGCCAACCGCATTTCCTCTGAGCTGAGTGTTCCTAAGCTTCCACAGGATATTGACTTTGAAAGCAGCGAGAGCTCTTGCACCAGCTCTTTAATGGCATGGAAGAGTTTGATCTTCTAATTACTAAATTTTGATCCATACATAGGGTTTGTTTCTATGTGCTAAAGACAGATGTCACACACAGCTATGACTTAAGCAGATCCAGTATGACAGTGATTCCCATCTCCTCTTCCACATGAACCTATGTCCAAGGGAATGTTTTCGCACAGTTTAAATTCTCCCCACTGTGGATTCAAACCATTATATCTTTAATAATTTTGCAAAGAACAGTACAGCACACACAGTGCAGGAATTTCAGTGACTTATTTTCTTACAGTGAAGGAAGTAAAGCAATTGGCTGATCTGAAGCTGTAAAGAATGTGGCTAAATAGTTTATGAACCAGACTTCTTGAGGAAATATATATACTAGGAATTAATAAAAATAAAACCTTGTACTGCCATCATGTTACATTTAACAGCAATTGCTAAAAGTGTTCCTAAAGTAATAGTGTGAATGTCACTTCAAATGTTTCCCTTCTCCTCAGAAATACACACGAAGGTCTGATTCTGGGTCTGTAGAAAGTGTTGGTATTTATCAAGATTTTGATAAGAAATCCAGAGCTCCAGGAGGAGATGCAACAGGTGAGAAAAAACACAGTGTTTTAATGTAGCCACTTAACTACCAGACTGCACAAGCTAACGATTTAAGCAGTTATTCATTCTTGCATTACAATAGACAATTATCTTTTTAATAAGCATTGTTGGAAAACAAACCAACCAACATATATTGCTTTTTACTTTCTCATAGCCACACAAAATGCCTTCTTAACTTTTAACAAATACCTGTAGTTTTTAGTCCATGAGCATACCCACCTTTCTGCAAAATGCTTGCTTTACTTGTGGCAGCACAGTTCCCCATGATGGAACTGGAGGATGCTTCCCTCCCTCCTGGAGCTGAAGTGTCATGCGTGTTGTTAATTATATTGGTTTGTTCATAAACCATTAGAAACCAGCCACAAGTGCTGTCCGTTTTAGGATTTTAGCCAACATACTACTTGGAGTAGTTTAAGTAGTGCCTGGAATTCTATCTATGCAAGTTCAGAGTAAGGTTTTGGGATGTTTGGGGTTTTTTTTACTATTGCTGAAGAGTTCTAGCATTGTATAAGTCTTATTTTCATATCTGCTAACCTATGTAATGTATGTAAGCATAAATGTAACAGTCAAAGTAACTTTCTACCAGATGGAAAACACCAGGCTCAGTAAGAGACAATGGGTGGTTTTGGAGTGGTACAGGATTTTATACATTCATCCATATATTGCACCAATTCTGTTCAAATGCCCAGTAAGAAAATTATTTTGGTATTACTTGTTCCAGTTTGCCAGAACAGAGTTAAAAAAACCTATCCTCTTGCCAAGGTGGTTTGTTTTAGTACTAAGTCAGGGTGGAGCCACCATTATTCCTCCCTGGGTTATTGCAGATGCTGGGCAACTTATGGGGGGTGTATATGGTATCACCTCATGATGATCATCAGTGTCATCTTAGTGACCCAGCAGATCGATGCAGTGGAGGTCAAAATAAAGTACAGTTATTACTTTTAGGATATAATCAGGATTAACCTGTATGATCATGCTTCTTAGCCAGCACTGGGCATAAATCAGATTGGTTTATGGCCTCTCTGCTTAGCTGAGGGAATATCCCATTCTGCTAACAGAAGTGAAGTATTTTTTCTCCAAATCATGCTCTGTATCTTAGTCATAGTGCCTTTGATCTTTATAATGCTGAAGTATTGCTTAAACCCAGCATGAGAAACAGTGACAGATTCAATTCAAATCCAACTATGAAGTGGGCTAAAATGATTTAAACTTTTACAAATGACAGAAGCTGACCCTTATGTTTAGATTCACCAGTATTCCAGCAGAAGATGTACTGAAATATATGTCAGTACTTAGTTCTTACTGGGGAATCTGAGTCACACAGTATTGCTGCATATATTGAACTTTAAACTCCTTGCTTCAATTGGCAGATAACAGCGAGTATGATAAACTCTGGGAGGGAAGCACAGCCAGGACAGCATCGCGAATTGCAAGGAGAAAATTCAACATAGACAGCTTTGTCTTCCACAAAGTACTAGGGAAAGGAAGTTTTGGAAAGGTATGTGACAAACTTACAGAGCTTATGGGGAGAACCTTGCTTGATTTCTGGAATATAGTGGGCTCTTTCCATTAACCAGGCAGGTCTTACAGCTGCTTGTGTAGATGATCTTTTAACAGAACTGAACATAGCAATTTTTGTCAAAGACACAAGAAATTCCTTACCTGAATGTTGTCTGAACACAAAAGTGATCCATAATGCACAACAGTTTTTCAGTTGTGTAGTATCAAGGCAGAGGAATTACCCTTTGTGCACCACAGTTCAAAAGGATATTTTATATTCACACACACTGTGCAGAAACAGCCTTGTGATGCTCGGGTGCAGTGGCAGGGGGAGGTGTGGGAGAGCAGCGTGACCTCCCCGAAGTCCCTCTGCTGTTGTCTGTGAAACTACAGCTCTAAAGAAGGAACAGGCTTTATGTGTTTTCTGTTTATACACTGACAAAGACACCAACAGAAAAACTGCCCTGGAAGCTGCTGTGCTAGTGCTACATGGCCCTTGAGCTCCACCTCCTCATCTCTATGCCCAGCAACTTCACCTTCTCAAATCTCTCTTATCTTTCCCATTTAAATGTTTTTTTAATTGTTACTGCACCTGCTATAAACACCTTTGACTTTCCCTTACTGATATCATCAGCAACAGCCTTTCCTACATGTGCTGTAATCTCATCTTGGTTTTTTTTCTAGGTTCTTCTCGCTGAGCTGAAAGGGAAGAATGAATTCTTTGCTATCAAAGCTCTGAAAAAAGATGTGGTGCTAATTGATGATGATGTGGAATGTACCATGGTGGAAAAGCGGGTCCTTGCACTTGCATGGGAAAATCCCTTTCTCACCCATCTTTACTGCACTTTTCAGACAAAGGTAAGAAAAAACCCAATGGTGACAGCGACACAACAGGTTTAGCCTTGTAATGGATGCTGTCACCAGCAGTCAAGTGAGGGTGGCTTAGTGATGTGAGAATTAAATTTCCTTTACTTGTGCTCTGTGCAATAGTTCAGAGGCCTTGGAGAAAGTAAATATGAGCATGACCCCCACGTGCATTGATGAGAACAGAGTAAGATCAGAAAAACATCTGTGCAATTTGGAATAAGAGGCAGTTTAATTTAAATCCTTGATCTGAGCTTTTCCCTCAGTGAGGGGAAGAAAAAAGTTGCCTGTCACAGGTAGAAGTCAGTAAGTCTATTTAAATGTCTATTAAATCTAGAAATGCACAGAATACAGGATCAGCTATTTAGTTTTACAAGACAAGACCAGGCTATTCAACTCTATAGGAGACTCTCACTCTTTATAGGGTGCATGAAATAAATACCTCTGGAGGGGAGCAAAGTCGCTGCTTGGTCCCCAGGACACACATCGCTGCTTCATACGTGACTGCAATACAACCACTAATTTTTCCATTCTCTGGTTATTTGCAAACAGGATCATCTGTTCTTTGTTATGGAGTTCCTGAATGGGGGAGACCTGATGTTCCACATACAAGACAAGGGGCGTTTTGATCTCTACAGAGCAACGTAAGTCCACAACCTTTAATTCCCTAGCTCCGTGCATGATGTTAGTCTCCAGTTTTACTGCTTCTAGTTCTGCACCACCTACCTGCCCTCAAGTTTCAGTGGCTGATGATTGAAAAGGTATTTCTAAGCTCTCATTTAATACAGTGAAGAAGCTCACTTGATGATATGTAGAGTTTCTTAATTTACATGCAGTGTGATATTCTACTTTATGGGGTGTTTGTACCTAGAGATGCATACTAAGCTGTAGCATGAGCCAGCAACAAAAAACAAAAGGGACAGTTTCAGTGTCCTTTAGGAAAGAAAAAATCTGAAAATAGCACAGGAAAAAGACAAACACCACTTGTAAATTACTAATATTGCTGACTTGATGTGACAGTACAGAGGGGTAACCTGTACGTCCCACAGGACACTAATAACATGGGTAAGCACTACTTTTAGCAAGGGCAATTGTGTCAGCTACCTATGGCTTGAAGATCACTGGAGCTGAAGATTCAAATGATGCAAAAATATTGTATTGTTACTTTTCCTATCATAATTTTTTTGTTGTTTATGTCAGTTTCTAGTGCCCTCATCCCAAAGCATGAGGGGTTTAATTGAACCATTGAATGGGTGCATGCAAGACCTTCAAAGTAACAGTGCAGGGTACCAGTACCCACCAGTGCTGTTGTATAGCCAGACTGGAAAATTACTTCTGTTAGTGTGCACTCTGCTAAGGAACACTGACAGGGTGGGATCAGATTGGGCATCTGGCATACACAGTGGCTGGGTAGCAGCCAGCTTTATGGGTCAGGCGAAGCTCCCTTCCCACCCTCCCCAGCAAAAATCTGACAAAGCCCTGCAGTTTACCTGCATTCCAGCAAACATCTGTGCATCTGGCAGCCTCTTCTGGCATCCTCTGCACATATTCCTGAAGTTTTGAGTCAACATTCATTCTGCTGTACAGAAGTAGAAATAGTTTTGTATTTGTTCAATTAAAAAAACCCCAAACTTTTAATTCATTTTGGGGGAAGCATCCTTTTAGCATTTTCCTTCATATCCCCTGGATTATCACTTCATTTTTTGAGAAGATTGCCCCTGATACAAGGGGGCAGAGGGAGACGGGTGAGGTCCATTTCCACCTTAGCCATTAGTGCCCAATCCCTCCTAAAGCAATCCTGAGTACTGAGTTCCCAGTAGCTGTCTTTCAAAAGGCATGTGTGTATCACTAAAAACCATACAAAGACTATTAAAGAAAGAGCAGAACAAGGAGAGTGTTCCCTAACGGAAGTGGAAGGAAGCATTAAGGCAAATTGCTGTCGTGTCCCCTCTACTGTTTGGTATCGGATACTACAGATCTGTGCTGAAGGGATTAATTTGCAGATTGCAGCATCCAGCTATCCAAGTACAGGTATATGGTATTTAAAAGCATACAGTACTTCTCAGTCCATGAAGAGATACTTACAGCAGCTCTTCTGGCAGCTGCATTGACTGTGTTTTAACTGAACAAGCCAGATTAAAAGACGTTTTGGTCTTTTCAGGTTTTACGGAGCCGAAATTGTATGTGGGCTACAGTTTCTCCACAGCAAAGGCATTATTTATAGGTGAGTACTGACTGTGAATTGTCTTAGCACTTCATGCATCTTTGAATTACTGATTGATGTAACAAGTAACAGCCGCCTGTCAGAGATCTGATGCAATTCCAAGGGCATTAACATGCCTGAGATGGATCTGCATCTGTATGTCTTTTCCTTGGCAACTAGAATGATGGCGTGTTATGTTACGCAAAAGCCCTGTTTCAGATATTTTTAAACATTGCCTTCAGATCATGAGTCTATTTAGTTTGGAGGCAAGGGAGA
>NW_009941532.1:0-40828 GCF_000696875.1 Nestor notabilis | reverse complement strand
TTCCTGCTGCCTTGTGAAAAACTTGTGGTTGTCTGGAACCACAATATTAATGCTTATGCCTCACCACGTTGAAACATCAGGAGCCAGATCCTGATCAACTGCTTCTTACTGTAAATACCTGCACTACAAGAGATCAGAAGTTTATTTTCATGTAGTTTTTCTGTCAGTTTCCTTCTTCCAGCCTTTTCACCCCACCCCAGCTTCAAAGCCACCATTTGGTAACTACTTGCTCAGGTAGCTCTTACTTCTGTTACAAAGAGGTACAAAGAACGGGCTGTGTGCTTCTGAGCAAGTTACACAAGGCCCAAGGTAAAGGTGCCCCAGAACATCTGGTATTGTCCATCTCCCTTCACAGAAACAGGAAACATCTGTTGGAGCATCATCCTTTAAAGCAATTTTCTGAAGTTAGAGACTACTAAAAAAGGGGGTTTTTGTAAAGAGGATGAACATTACAGGAATCCTCCTTGGTAAGGAAAGACAACTCTTACAAGCCTGTCTGCCCCTCAGAGAAGACAGCTATAACCCAGGGAGGTGCTTCATGTAACCAGCTATATTCCCACTGCCTCCTGCAGGTTCTTATACAGCAAAGGATCGAACTCCAGGATATGTTGTCATCAGCACAAAGTCCTTCCCTACGAGCTTTTCTAGAGCATTTTCAGGCTTGCAGTTAAATTTCCTATATTAAATTAGAATGTTCCTGGAGGGAATTTTGTAGCATGAAATATTTTCAGAGAAAATACCGTTTTCCACAATACACCAGCACAACCAAAAGTACTTGTACTTTTTTTCCCCTCTGTCTCAGACAGGGTGTTTACCAGTATAATCACAGAACCTGACTTGGAGCAGTTTTAGGCAGGTGTTGCATGTAAGTGCATGTTCATGCAGGACATTTTAGAACTGTAGCTAGGGCAGCGCAGTGCCCAAAGTTACCCTGAGTCTTCCCCATCTCAAATATATTCAATTTACTCAGGTGAACAGCAGCTGATGTCCAAACATGGAAGGAGTTATGGTGCGTTGCATTAGATCAGGGACTCTTGGTTCGAGCTCCAGCTCACCGACTGAGCAGTGTAAGTAGCCAATGCTGGGAACTTCAGTGAGCAAGGAGAAAAGACAGCCCTGTTCTCATGTAAAATCATCTGCTCTGTTCAAGCCTTTCTTGGTAAGCAGAAGGGCTGTTCAGTTTCTCATCAGCCTGCCCTCCTTGGTATGTGCTTTTGCAGCCAGATGGACAAAAAATGTATCAGAGTCAAAGGGAGGGAATGTAGCTTTTGGAAACCGCTGTTAAAAAGCTCTGTCTTGGTTGAATAGTGTTACTCTGTAAAAAGACACGAATAGGTCATTTCACACACCATAGCCACAACACGTGAACCCCCTTGTGCTGCAAGGAGGAACAAGTCATAGGTAGCATTAACAGTTGGGCAAGCTTCAAACATTCACACTCCTGCCAAAGGCCCTAAAAATCCAACAATCCTTCTTTTGAGCCGTGGAGCTGGTGCAGCGCTGCCCTGTCTGCTGCTGGGGCATTAACTCGCCTCCTCCCAGAAGCAACAGAAGCACAGGGTGTGCTTCTGGACCTGAAAGTTAATATTGAGGATTATAAGGTCACAAGGTATATATACACCTCTTATTTATCCCAACAAGAGAGAATTTTTCCTTTCTCCCTACCACCTTCAAAGTACAAAAGTACTGGTTTGTATGTGTTGTGCTGATGGATGATTATTTTCTTGAAAAGCTTCTTTGTATGATGGAGGGTAGGTGTTCATCAGTTAAGAAACTGCACGTGTCTGAATACAAAAATTACTCACTTATTCTTAAAAAACACTTTTTGCAGAGACCTGAAACTGGACAATGTGATGCTTGATAAAGAAGGCCACATCAAAATAGCTGATTTTGGAATGTGCAAAGAAAACGTTGGTGGTGAGCACAAGGCCAGCACTTTCTGTGGGACCCCAGATTACATTGCTCCTGAGGTCAGTATGTCACTGCCAGGATGGATTTAATGCACTGATGGGATTAATTATCTCTTTGTAGAACAATAGTTCAGAAATGTAAAAGTCTTCTATAGAAGGGACCTAAGATTTGTAAGTATTCTATAACTGCAAGTTTAAAGAAACATGGTTTTGAAATGTTAAAATGTTCAGGTTTTAAACAGCTGGTTTTCCCTTATGCTTTTATTGCTATCATACACACAAGGGCTCCCCCAAAATGAATCTACCTGCACTACAGGTGGTGAACCTATGCAAACAACCAAACTCCAAAGTAAAAGCAGCTTCTAAGGGGAATATCACCAAGTTAATTTCTCCATGGTATAGTTGGGGTTTTTTATCTGATTTGCAAAGTAGTCCAAATAAAGTAGTAAATTAGTATTTAAAGCTGTAAGTTATGTCTCTGTGGTAATAATCGACTTTTCATTACTACTTGCTTCTCCCTTAATCTTGTAAAGAAACTAGAGATGTGTTCCAAGTATACAGTTATTTAAAGTTAATGGAGAAAATTTCTGCATGAGAGCAGACCTGTCCACTGAGCTGTCCACATCTGCACAAATAGCAGCCGAGGATAGAACTACAGATGTGCATCAGTGCCAACAATTAGTCAAATTGCTGGATTTCTCCCTCCCTCTGAAATACCCAGTTATCAAAGACTCTCTCTTACAACCCCCTTTCTGGTTATTTTTTTAATATATTGCTGTCTTTCACTCATTACTTGTATTTTTTCTTGTGTGGAACAAGATCCTGCAGGGTTTGAGGTACACGTTCTCTGTGGACTGGTGGTCATTTGGGGTCCTGCTGTACGAGATGCTTATTGGGCAATCCCCTTTCCATGGGGATGATGAAGATGAACTGTTTGAGTCAATTCGAGTGGACACCCCTCACTACCCACGCTGGATTACCAAGGAATCGAAAGATCTATTAGAAAAGGTAGGACTGACAATGAGTGAACGGTGACAGTGCTGTGTGTGCCCAGGGAGGGACAAATGTAGGCTTTTAAAAGGAGCTGTTTATCAGCGAGCAAATTATTTTTACACAGGAAAGGCTGGGTCAGATTAATTACTGGTGCTTGTTTACTGTGAGCAACTTTTGCTCTTTTAGCTGTACAACAGTTATTCTTCCACTGCCACCAACCTTTTGAGGAGATGTGAGGCTTTTTTTGGTATCTTCTCTTGCAGCTATTTGAAAGGGATGCAACAAGACGACTTGGGGTCACTGGGAACATCAGAGACCATCCTTTCTTCAAAACAATCAACTGGACAGCACTAGAGAAGAGGGAGGTGGACCCGCCTTTCAGGCCTAAAGTGGTACGTGGTGGGGTTCTTTGTTCCGCAGCAGTATCCCAAATGTCAGCCATGAGTTAAGGAATGATTTCTCCAACTTGCTTAACCTATCCTACTCCAGTTTTTGCCTCACATTTTATCAGAGGTGGTTAAGTACCCATCTCAAACCCCACTGTTCTTGGATGGTTGTTATAAAAAGGTGCACTATATTTATGTCTGCCCTGAAATCTTCCTACTAAGACTGTCTTCCTATCTTCTCTCAAGGAGCAGCTTTACTAATACAATTTCTTCAGGAAAATCAACTAATAGCTCCATTATCCATCCTCCTCAATGTTAGAAGTGTTGTTAGTGTACTGCATTTTTCTCTGCTGTGATGCCACGTAGGAGAAGGCCCAGTAACCTGAGGCTCATCAAGTGGTAACTGCCTGCAGATACTCTGTACAAGCATTAATTCTGTGCTGTTTCTAACTCATCTAAAGGTCTCCAAATGGGCAAAACACATTCTTTTGTGTTACTGAACTTGGAACTACTTGTAATGTACATGCCTAATGTTACCTGAGAAAACATTTTGAGAGCAGACCGTGTGTTACTCACAGTCTGTATCATCACAAGACGCTGCTGCTTCATCTCACCTGGCTAAAAATCCAAAGCAGTTTTCCTGCAACCTGTTACTGGTACAGGTAGAACAATCTGATGGTAACAGTGTCTTTAAACTGTACTTACACACTCAGTGGAGGAGAGCTGTCCCATGGGGCTTCATGTGCCATGTTCCCACAGGAATGGGAAATCTGGAAACATATGGATCCTACAGCCAGCAACCTCTGGAGGTTCAGGGTGTAAAACATGGTCTTTAGTAACATGAATTTTTATAAAACACGCACAAATGTTTGTATCCAGACACAAAGCAGCTGCAGTGGGGCATCACTTTTGTTCTCTGAACAAGTGCACGGAAAATGCTTTCAGAAACTTAAAAATGTGGGTTAGTGGCAAGGCACCTTGGGTTCGCATTTAACTGCTGCATTGCTTTTGTCAGTGAAGAGTCTTCAGGTAATTCTACGAGATATTATCACAAATCTGGATGGTTCTTCTCCAGAGTGACCTGCTGCCATTTATTTTCAACTAACAATCAGCAATGGCCCAGCTACAATCTCAGAGTGGTATTATTATAGGCAAAAACGAGATTCTTTTTTGATTAAGGTGGGGAGGAAAGAGAGGCGAACTCAATAAATAGCTTCCAGACCTTTCTTATTTAAGCAATTTGTTCTGGGAGAAATTACAAAGCTTGTCTCAAACTATCTTCCCTCTCTGTTTAACAGAAGTCAGCGAGTGACTACACCAACTTTGACAGAGAATTTCTGAGTGAGAAGCCCAAACTGTCTTACAGTGACAAAAACCTGATCGAGTCCATGGATCAGTCTGCATTTGATGGATTCTCTTTTATTAACCCTAAATTTGAACAGATCTTAGACAAGTAAGTCTCTGAACAGTCGGACTCTAAAGCACGTTTAAAGGTTATAAACCGAAGACTCCCAAGTGCTCAGTGTTGTGCATTCCAACAATGTTGTCGGTACTTCAGAATAATACACAGCTGTGTGATTAACTATGTCCAACTCCTGATTTATTGGCAGTGTTCCTTTATGCATGGTTGGATTTAAGGTATGTGAATCATGTGCATTATTTTCTCCATTTGGGGAAAATGTAAATTCTGTTCGGTACTTGAATGTAGTTATGTTATATATAATATATATGCTGTATATTTTGCTCAAGAGAAGACACTGGGGAACAGAAGATGACTTTTTAAAAAGTGTTTAGGCCTCAGTTCTTTTATTTGTCTTCAATTAAAAGAAAGTTACATCAAACTTTCATCCATGGTTTTACGATATTTGTTTGTTTCTAGAAATACAGAATTAAACTCCAGTTGTCTTTAAACTACAGTAAAAAATAATAATTTGCAAGGCCTGATCACTTACAAAAGTAACACAAATATTTTAGGTGAATTAGTGAAAATGGTGTGGGAACAGCTCAGTGCCACCCCTCCTACTGTTTTTAAAGCCTGTCTCACCAAGAGCAGTCCGTGCATGGAGTCAGGATTCACTGATCGTGCTACGTGTTTCTTCTGAGGCAGTGTAAGCACGAGTGTCCCACAGCAG
The DNA here is from genome assembly GCF_000696875.1 of Nestor notabilis. Classification (NCBI taxonomy): domain Eukaryota; kingdom Metazoa; phylum Chordata; class Aves; order Psittaciformes; family Psittacidae; genus Nestor; species Nestor notabilis. Next base: position 35,407 of record NW_009941532.1, on the reverse strand, counting down.
GCAGAGCACACGCTGCCTGTGAACATGGGTTTACACTGTTAAATGCTCTTCCTGTTAATAGGAACATGCCCTGTGATCACAGCATCCTCCCAGGAGAAAATAGTCTGTCAGGTAACAACCGTGCGGCACCACTTTCTGGGTCTGCCAGAGAAGAATTGCTGAACTGCCACGCACAGGATCTTCCTTCCAGCTTTGTTTGCCTGTTTCTAGCACAGCAGCTGTGGCTCCTTCTACTTGCTGTAAGAACGGCACAAAACTACATCCTGCTTCATCACAGTATCTACTTCTTAATGTTGATTTTTAACCAGTAATAAGAAAGAAAAACTAATTAATTACTGCAGAACCCTCCTTCTTGCAGCCAGCTCCTAAAATAGAGGATGAAGCAAAGTCCCTTGCTTCTCAACACCTTTCTAAACTTATTCCTCAATTACTGAGTCTGTTAACTTAAATTATTTGTCAGAGTAAAGCAACCAATGGGGTAAGCGAACTTAATTTTTAGAGCTCTGTAAGCCCTCTTAACCAGGCTACAGTTCCTCTGCTCCCAAAGCTGTGGAAACCTGCTGACCTGCAGGAACACTCACCTGGCACTTCAGCTGCTGCAAAGGGACACAAAAAGAAATCCACACACGTCATAGCATTTGATCTTTATTACCTGGATCAAAGGTCAAGTGATTACATTTGTCTGAAAGATTACGATGAAGGCCAACAATGTAAGAAAAGACAGTTCAATCCTGTTTGAAAGGACTGCATCTGAGCTAGCAAGGGCATTAACAGTCAGAAGGCAGTAAAATAAACACGGGTACAAATACACAAGGTCAGGACGAAGGTTTTCTCCTCCCCTGTCAGGAGAGGGGGACATATTTTGCTTTTAGACAGTGACAGTAATCTGCAGTTCCTACCAGTGCCTCCAGAAAGGTGGTTATGTATGTCCCAGGGAGATCCACCCTACATTCATTGTCTGCGCTTGCTCCTGCCAGCTAGAAAGGGTCAGATGCAGCCACTGATTTAATACCTTCCTGAAGTACAACAGACAACATTAGTTTTTTTCCTCTTCAAGTATCAGCATAACAGTTTATTTACACTTGTATACAGTTCTTTTTTACTGAACACCCAGCTTAGTAAAACACTCATCACAGTATATTCAAAAGCAGGCTATAAAAATACCTACCATACATAAAACGTTTATCTTCAAGGAATTTTACAGCACCTCTGAGAGTTCAGAGAAGTAAAAAAAAAGCCAGGAAAAGAGGGGAGACACCTCAAGCCGTGCTTGCTTGCCAGTGAAAAGAGTGGCCCTTGGGCTCAGCTCTCATTAGGGGAAACCTTTTCCTTCCACCTCATCTCTTCAACCACATCCCAGCTCAAGTACCAACCCAGCCTGCCAGTAAAACCTGCTTTGTTAAGGCAGCTCCAGGGCTTTGCCCTCTAACTAACTGCAGATAAACTCTGGCTTTCTCAATTGAACAACTGTTTAACAGCTCTTGGCCATGGCTGGACAGTGGAGGTCTGGGGGAGTGTACGGGCTGCCTGGAGCACAGCCCAGCTTTCCCAGGCGGAATACACACCAGATCAGATCAGGAGGGGAAATTCTACACTTCTGCCTCATTAACTACACATCAATAAATTAACTTCTCCAAGCAGCAGTGTGTGGTCTCTCTCCTCATGCAATAACAGACACAGCTGAATTAATAAAGATCTGCAAAGGGCTCACACACTCAAAGCTTTAGACAGCAGCGCTCGAAGCAAGTGTTCCTGGTCGTTCTGTATCCCACACATACCGCTTATGCAACAGAACCCAGCGATGCAGTATGGCTTCCTTCCAGAGCTGAATGTATTGCTGAATTTAGCTTATTAAACATAAAATGGCAACAGCAGCACGTTACTTTATAAACCCTGCACAAACAGAAGACCACATAGCCCTTGCCTGCGAAACTACATTACCAGGACCTGGTGTTTCACACAGGAAGTGAGAATCAAGGAAAAGAAACAACAAAACAAACAACCCCAACACCACGCATGGTAAAAGCTCAGTTAATTGCAGAGACATCCTTAGAAAAACACAGTCCAACTACCAAAGAACAACTCTCAGCTCAGAACTAAGCGCCAGCAGTGGTGCTGGCAGCTCACTTGTCTGTAACACACGTACAAAATACACCTTGGCACAGCACGGTTAAAAGGTCACAGCCTCAACAGACACAGGAAATTCCATTTTTAGCACTGGAGTTTCACAAGGTACAAAAGAGCAGCAGCGAACTGGGATGGCAGAAGATGCCTAAAAGCAACATTTAAAAAATTCAAGGCAGGTGTGCCACATTAAAAATCATTTCAGAGTTTACCTGGGGCTTTTCTTGCATGAGCTGCTAGAACGGTTAAACTCCACCTAACCTTTTGTACTGTTTCCTGATGTACGTATTAAATGTGGCTATAAAAGAGAAACATAGACTTTTAAGTTGGATTTCATTCCACAAATTGCCTAAAAAAATAAAAATCACAGCACTGATACAACAAGCAGCTTCTCCAGCCCTCTGACAGCCTGAATCCCTTTCCCTTCCCTTCCAGTCTCAGAAAAGCTGCTCATCCCCTCCTGTAGCCGAAAGGACACTGCGCTCTCGATTTACTACCCAGGCTGCCAGCTGTCCTCACACTGTGTCTTCCACTGCCCTCCAGAACACAGCTGGTCCCTGGAAAATGTTCACTTTTCCCTAAAACGGAACCTTTCAGGTAGCAAATCCAGCTTTAATGCTTTTATTTTCCAAGAGGAAAGTCTCCTCATTTCAGAAAATAGAAGCCGTGGTTGGCAAACTGAAGCTCAGTTCAAAACACAAACAGCTATCAGGGCTGACAGGCGTTCCCATTTAAAGCAGTTCTGCAACACGAAGCCTCCAATGCTCAAAATGTACCATTTCACGTATGTTAAATACACCATCCAAAAAAATCTCTGTGTAATTCTAGGCAATCATTCACAGTAAAAATAAGAGGAACTCTTAGAAAAACACTTAAAAAAAAGGAAGTAACATCTAATAAAAATCTGACAGTAGAACTGACACGGGCCATTAACCATCTTGTAGTATCCACAGATGAACAATTTAAAAACCCCACACTGAAACTGCACAAATTTACATACAAAAAATCCAAACCTGACTCTACTCTGCTTCCCGTCACTCTTTTCACTGATACCTTTCGGCACTGGGAGTTATCCACAACTACAGGTTTGCTCCAAAGAAGCTGAATCACATTCGAAATGTCTTAAAGTGAAGGGGAGGCGCGTTGGTTCCAACCCGCTCGGCGCTCAGCAAAACCTTCTCCATCCTCCTGGACCTGAGCTGCTGCTTCCCACTCTTACACTGGAGGAATGGCGGCCTCCCGGGAACTGGAGCTATAGGTGGTTGGGCACTGTCCTCAAAGCTTCTTCTCTCGACCGATCCACACCAACATTCTGCAAATTAAAGACAAAAGGACTTTAAAGCAAGGGTCTTGTAGTTTCACTTAACACACAGCTATTACACAAGGCAACAGGTGAGTGAGTTTTAGCGCTTATTGTTTCCTCAAAATGTGTGGTAAACCACAAGGAATGGTCCCAGGCCGTGAGCAGAAGCCAGAAGCCAGGCTCAGGTCTTGTCCCATCCACTACACACTCAGCAGAGTCCAAGTCCCTCAGGTGCCTGAAGGCAGCTGCTTTGCTGCCACAGTGATACAGCAGCTCCGAGACTTGCATCACAGGAAGAGCCTGGTGGGACAAGTGGCCTCTGTGCACCATACACAGACCACAATGCTATGGTTTTTTAAGACTTTTTTTCCTTTAAACACTGTTTTTAACCACATTTTTCTAATCAACTCTCTTCTAGTCTTTATGCATGTAAGAAAAACCAGAACCACACAGCAGAAGTCATAAACCACACAAGAACTGATAAAATGTGGAGGGAGGTAAGCCCATCCCTCCTTGTTTTAAGCATACTCCAGGAAATTACTCCTTAACACCACCAGCTATAAAGCTGATTCTCATCCTGTCTGTATGCAGCTATGTCACTGGAAAGACTGAGTAACTCCCTAAATAGCTGGTAACATAAAGTTTAACTGCATTTCAGCATACACGGGCATGCTGGCAGATGTCACGCTGACATCAGATAATGTTTCTGTGGTTTATAACCACATTTATTGGAGTTCACTTTGAAAACAATTCTCTTCAGTCTGACTGGAGGCAGAGGAGAGCCCCACGAGTGCACAGGGAGAGCAGCACACACACAACTCCATCAGCCAAAAGGCATCAACTTAAAACCCAAGTCATTCCCCTCCCCAAACCCAGTTTCTAGGACTTCCAGCCATTTCCTACAAAAGCAGGAGATAAACAAGCAGCACCAGGTTTGATTTAGGGGCTGAAGCGTGCCACCATCACTTCTGCCAGTAGCAATTCTCCTACATTACTGTCAGCCCTTTCTTTTCTCATCAGCCTTCAAGCCCTTGGGTAAATTCACGCTGTTTTCCAGCACAAACACCACACCAAGGTTTCTGAGAAAACATGCACAGGAACACTGCTGGGAAGAGTCATCCAAGCCCAGGGAACCTCAGCACCCAGCAGAACGCTGCCTGACCCCCTCTGACTTCCCTCTTGGAAGGGGGGAAAAGCAATGACTCCATTTCAGAAAGAAGCTTCTACGGGCAGCATCTCCTCTGCAGCAAAGGACACACTGAAAGTGTCAGCATTTGAGAAGATGAGGAGTTGGTGAAACAAGTCATATTCTGCATGACTACAAGGAAAAAAAAACCCAACAAAACATGCTGGCATTTGTTGCTTTTTGCTGTATTTTACTTAGCACTTGATGCAATATGCCCAGAAATTCCTTGGGACTGTGGAGATGTCTCCACAGGCACTTAAAGAATATTGGCTGCGCTCTTTTAAGCTGAGCACCTGATGTTGATTCAAAGAAAATTAAACGGAGCATGAAATGGAGCATCAGTATGCAGGAATCCAGAGGTACTGGAAATCAGTCCACCAGCAGCAAGAACCAGACAGCTGTAACGTGAAACTAAAAGCAAACAAGGTGTTCAAGACAGGGCAGAAGATACAGCTTATTTAAGTTAATGAGACATAGCAGACGAAAGCAGCATCTCAGCAACCAAGACAGAACCAGGAGGGGATATCAGCATGCAGTCAAGAAAGCTGATAGCAAGAAAGTGCTTCAATTTGAGAAGATGTGAAGGAGAAGAGGCTGGAGAAGCAAAGCACACTGGACTGCCAAACTGAAGAAAGAAAACTATCTGGGATAAACCCTAATAAAGACACCCATGGGCTTCTTACACAAACAGAACACCTCACTGCAAGACTAGATGAGCTGAGGCTTAGAAAGGAACTAATATCCTCATTGGTGGTAAACGGATGTCTTCTCATAGGAATCACATTAAATGAGGTGATGGCAGCTGGGATTGCACCTGCTTCCAGAACAGCTGTGGGCACAGAGAAGGGAAAGCCGTGCCAGGAGAACAGTGATGCTGCCGAGAAAGGTGACCGAGGTTTCAGCCTTACTGTGGGGACCAAAAGGTGTTCCTGCAACTGCTCAGCACCATCCTACCAAGCACACCTGGACAAAACCACTGCCTGGGAATGGCACTACCAATGCTACACACCAGCAACACCATCTGGAGAGCCCCAGAAACATAGGAGTGGGAATAAAACCAACACACTCCTTGTTCCAATACTGTTCCTACCAAGGCACGTGGGCTGACCAGGCAGGGGCTCGCTGCTCCCAGTGCTCTCCAGGGCAGGAGCACTCCCTCCCTGCCTTCACATGGGCCCACCTCACCCAGTCCTCCCTGGAAAGACTCAGACCACACAGATTAACACAAATACACTCTTGTACCACTGTTCTTCCCCTCCTCATTGGACCCCTCCCTGCTTTGTACATTTTTTTCCTATGGGACTGAGACTGCCCCAGAAACAAAGCGCTGTGGGTTTCCCAACAGGACAGAGCCTGCCATTTCAGGGTTATTCTGATTAGCTACATGCAATCCACAGCACTACAGGGAGATTTTGCAGGAAGGCTCCTATGGGGAAAAGGAGGAGCCTCAATGGACAAGAATTAGCAGAGGCACAAATAGAGAAATAAATAGCACAATACAAACAAGCCAGCACTCAGCCAGCTTTCCCCCAGCAAGCTGTGCCCAAACTGTCACAGCCACTTCCCACCCAGCATCAGGCCTTTCTTTTACTAAGAAAACAAGCCAGAGAGGACTATTAAGTAATCCTGCTGTAACAGGAGACCCCTTGGAGCACAAAACTGCTTTTAAATATCCACTTCACTGTTGCACACATCAGCACAATGAGCATTATGCTCAGCAAAGGGGACAGCACGCAGCCGCTGCCCAGCGAATCTGGCTCCAGCAGCTGGAGGGATGAAGGGTCCTGGGCACTTTGGCCGCTTCTCCTCTTTCCACAACCTCTGCTGGCCACGCAGCAGCTCCAGCCAAGTTCCTGCCCCTTCCACTTCCCCCTCCATTTCCTGCAGCAGCCCAAGCCCTCCTTTCACAAGCAGCAAACCCAGTTTTTCCACAGCAGACGCCAGCCCAGATTTTGGCTCCATCAAAAACGTAATATGTTTAGATTAAACTTGCACAGTATTCCATGGCCCACAGAGGTGGCAGTACCCTGAGCTGCCATGGCACAGGTTCTGAGTACCTGACTGTGCCAGCACCCCTGCAGCCTCTCTGGAACATCACCTCAATCACGAGGTGAAGGCAACCAGACTCACTAGTTACCATGTGCGAGTGGGTACGGCGGGCACAGAGCTCCTCCTCTCGGGCATTTTTCATGGCAAAGCATGTGCCAAGAGGCTGGGGCAACTAAACATGGAAAAGTGACACCACACTCCTGTGCCATGGTCATGATAGAGAGAGGAGAATAATCTGGGTTCCCCCCAGTCCCAGCCCATCTTGGGGCACTGGTTTAACTAAATACCAAAGGGCACAGCAGGAGTTTCTCTGGCCCGGAGGTTATTTGGTTATGTCAGACATTCCCGACTGCTACAAACCTCCAAAAACTCCAGTGTCATTTCAGATGTGCAGATCTGTGACACTAATTTTCCCCAAAATCCCTGTTTTGGAAAAAAAAAACCCAACAGATGAAAGCTTTCCACAGCACACCACTCCTGCTTACTCTCAAGACTAAAAGACCCCCCCTCAGGAAGCAGTTCCAGTGCTGGTGATTTTCTGCCTTTCCCAGAAAGGGAATGCTCTTCAGTGGCACAGATGCCTCCCGACACCCCATTTCATCCACTGCAGCACCACGGTGGAAGGAGCCAAGGCAGAGCACCACACCTCAGACAGGCTGCAGCCTCCTCCAGCCTGCAAATAGTTTTGCTGTAAGGCAGTTAAGGCTGCAGACCCTGATGGTTTGAGATCCTGTGCCCACTGCAGTCACAACCCAGCTACCAAATCACCAGGTTAACTCTGCTTCCCTGTTCTGAAACACTCAACACTGCTTACTGTAGCCCAGATAAAATCTGGTACAAAGCACAGGGAACAGAGCTGTAAAAACTTGTCCATCACCCACATCCATGCAAGAAACAGAAAAAAAGGAAGTTCAGAATCAGTTTTGCCAGCAGGCAAACCCTAAATCCCAGTTAATGCAGAGCAGCTGTTAAGAAAAGTCATATATTAAAAACATTTATATGCATTCCTGTACCATGAATAATTGTTCTGGAACTAAGTGAAAACTTGTTACGCTCTTCAAACAGCACATCATTGATTAGCACATCTAGAGCACTAGCACTATGGATCAGCAGGATTAAGGTTTTAGAGTAACTATGGATTGTTATTTTATGCTAGATAGCAGTCCAATCACTCCCAATGGCACTGAAATAGGGGACAGTGATTCCTAGAAAGCAATCTTCAACTTCTTATCTCACACAGGATGCTGTGTTTCGTGGCTTTCATAAATCAACCCACTGCAACCAACATTAAATGATTGCTGGCTGTTACAATGGAACTTAATGCTGCAGGATCTTTAAATCACAGCAATTTAGAAAAGCAGCATTCCAGTGACAGCCGATCAATGTGTGAGAACTCACTCACAATCAGTTAACCAGTGCAACAGTTTTATTGTGATTTGGTAATTTTTTTCAAGCCATGTGCCGTACAGAGGTTTGGTTTGGGTTCTGAGTGGTTGGCTTTGGGGGGGGCTTTTTATTTCAAAGTGATTGGAATGATTAGCGTTTTATTTTATTTTGAAGTAGTAGGACGGAAACAGCACCCCAAGTTCGACAGTTGGTCAGCACACGGGATTCACTGATGAGCAGGGACTGTTACAAGAGCGTCCTCGGGAGGTCTGGAAATGTCTACATTCTGTGTAATAATAAAAATACAGAGGAGAACATTTATCATGCAACAGTAAGAACAACAAAAATACCAATCAGATTTCTTCACAAGCACACGGCTGCATTCATTTAAAAGCAGAGATTGGTTTTAACCCCCTACACCCTGAGAATGCAGTAGGGCAGCACTGGTCCATGTCCCAGAACCAGACAGCAGGAAAACCTATTTGCAGTACTCGCTGACCCCACTCTGATAACATGACCAAAAGCTCAAGTAATTCACATTTAGGAGGAAGTATCTGACAGGCCAAAGCAGGAATCCACTTAAAACATGTACTGAAGCACATACATGTCTACACATTAAGCAACCCTCAGTTCTTTGCTGAACTATGCCACGTACTTCTTTCCCAAGAGAAGATTTCAACATTTGTCTGTGTTACAGGCAACGTACCACCCCTGACAAAGTAGAAAATCCTCTTCCCGGACCCCCAAACCATTCACAACTGATCACACCAACCAAGTATCACCTCATTTTACAGAGGCTGTATGAAAAAAATGCAGCAAGTAATTCAAAACCAAACCAAAGCAAAGCAAAGCACAAGCACCAGCCCAGCCAAACCCTCGTGCTGGGAAGAGCAGCCGTGTGGGACCAGGCTCAGGAATCAAGCCTGCCACGAACCACCTCAGGCAAGTTCCAGAGACCGCACAGTCAGCACTCCGCCTCTACCAACAACACAGACTACGGGAAACTGTTTGGAAGTTCCTTACAAGATCTGAAGCTAAGATTTGGTCAATTTTAGGCCAAATCATTGCTAATTCTTCAAACTTTGTGCTGATGGCCTTCATGAGACTTAATTGTCTTACACTGTGGAAGCGAACTTGCCTTTCACTAACATCTTCCTCTCCCCTTCCCCTCACATAACCAAAAAGGAGATCTCAGCTTCTTACTACCAGCAATCTCCCTATCCATCTCCCTATCCTGTCATTCACTAAGGCAGAGGTGCAAAGTAGACATTTCATCCCAGTGCTTGGTTTCCCTCCAAAGAGGGACCCAAGCAACAGCTGAAGTAATTCCCTTCAATTATTTTCAGTAAAAAGACTACAGACTCCTTCAGTTGGAAAGGTCAGGAACTTAAGCCACTACAATGCTGACAAACACAAGGCTTCAATCCACTTCAGACAATCATCTTCAAACAATGAAGTTTACACATCCTATAAACAAATACTCCAGTGCTTTTCTGCATTGCATTTCTGCAATGTGAAAATAGATGCTTTCAGCTGAAGCCAAAAAGGAATGTGCTGTTCTGAAACACAGACTGCAGATTACTTGTGGGAGCACAGAACAGCACACTGGGCAATTCTTATTCAAACAGTTTCATTGTTCGATGATGTTATCATCTGTAGCGCTGTATTTAATTAAATGCTTTGACTTCAGTAGACTATTTGAAAACTTAATTTTACAGAAGTAATTAACATTTTCATAGGTGATGTAAATGAAAGCTCTCAAAATTTTGCTAATGCTCCAAGCAGCATTTAAATGCAGATGGGATCAACTTAGTCCTTCATTCAGCCCTACTAAATACCATACTTCACTGGTCTGGGTTTCTTCTGGGGCAAGGGAAAAGAGTATTTAAGGGTTTGGGGTTGGCTTTCTTTTTTTTTAAATAAAAATGCTTCTGCTTTTTTTCTTTTTTAAAATTCATTGTTATTTCTCTTCAAATTAAACATTTTAATGTTTTTGTGCCCTCTACATGCACTTGAATCACAGCCACGTCAGTATGGCCATGTCACTTGCTAGACATATAAGAACACTTGGTGATTCAAGCACACCTTTCCCCCTTGAAATAAGCATCTTCAGTTATAGAAGTGGTATTTACAACAGCAAGATAAGATACTTTAGCAAGCTGTAAACTCAGCGCCCATATTTTATCAGCCAAACTGAAGATGTTCAACTGATCTACGTTATTTAATAAGGATAACATAACACCTGCTCCAAGACATCCTATTTTCACCATGCTTCTCCAACAGCTTTCAGGCACTGTGGAAACAGAATGGATTTCCTACACCTAACAAACCAAACTCATACAGAAGTGGTAAAGCAGAATGACAAAGGTGAAAGGGGAAGAGAGAGGAAATATGCAATATGACTATCTAACAGAAAATGTCTAGGCTATGAACCACCAAAAGTCAGTATTTTCAAAACTCAGAACACCCAAGTCATTAGAACAAACCTCTGCAGACCCCTCCAGCATGAATTCATCACATAAGACATTTTGTGTAAGGTGCCTTATTGAATACACACATAAAAACACATTTATCACAATATTCCTTTTCACCATAAACCATTGTTCTGAAAACCACCACAAATAGCCCTTTTTTATCAAACTGACTTATTTCACCTGCAGGCACAGCTCATAACCTCAGCAACGAATCAGTGCCATACCTAGTAGCATTAGCATGAGGATCTGCAAGGGAACCAGATGTTTTTAATCATGACACATTTTACATAACTTCCGTAACACAGCAATGGAAGAACTTTGTGCGAGCAACAGAATGAACTTAAGCTCATGTCAAAGCTTAGGAGTACACAGAACCTAGGCCTGACACAGAGAGAGGGTGAAGCTGCCACGGTCTGATGTCTCCACTTATGTTTTACAAATGCACTCAATTTCCTTTTCCCCAGTTCTCTGCTGTATCTCCAGATCCAGTCTTCCCCTCCAGCTCTGGCTTAAAACACACGTGGCATCATCGGTTCGTCTTTCTTCATAAATCAATGATCACGGTGATGAAAAAGCTGATTTCATTATTTACTCTCTCCAAAATAAGCATCGCATTCATAACAATGTACTTTTTATTTTTACTTCATTCTACTTCTGCTGAATGACAGAAGCCAGGAAGAACTTGATACAGTTTTTAGATTGAATCCGTATCTTCAAACTCTAATTCATTTTTTGAAGATAAACTACTCCAGCAAGAGCTCATATGCAAGATAAACGTGCTCAATAAAAAGGACTTTTTCCTCCTCAACAGCAAACCAGTAGTGAAGCTTAATATGAAAATTAAATATGCTCAGCTGAGTTATCAAATCATTTCTCACCACAAGGACAATGGAAATGAGCTCAGGAAGTATATCACATCGAGTTCTCCAGTTTTAAAATATTCTTACCTCAGGTTTATCTCTGTGTGTGTTTACAGCTTCAACATTCAGAAATATAGATTCTACTTTACAACCTGTTGATAGAAAACACAGCTTTAGAATTGGTCTGCTTTAAAAATGGAATTACAGTAAAGACGCAATCTAATTTTGAGGGAGGGAAGGTTAATCACCTTCCACTTCTGATTTATACTACAAGTTCCCAAATTCCAAAGAGCTAAAGCTATCAAAAATTAATCTGTTCCACGACAGGATGAACATATTTTCAATCTGATAATCCACCTCCTATTCTCACCTCAGCTTTATCATTTTTTTCTTGGAAATAGATTCTCATTTATAAACATACATGAACAAGTCAGAAGGTTAATTTAACTTCTTTTGGTTTTAAACATCCCAGACTTCTTAGAATTTCACTGTAATACACCAACTAAATGCTGCTCTCATTTTTTAAAACATGAAACTGGTTAGGAGGATTACTGTCTATTGTTAGTAACCCCCATTCCTCTATGCATGGAAGACAGTTTTAACCCCCAAAGAAATGGAACTTTAAAGTTGACCTCTGAAAAGGAAGTTCTCATTTCCACCCAAAAATGGAGAACTCCACAGAGCAAGAAAAATTAAACCATCAGAAGAGACAACTATTACTCAGGTGGTACAAACTGATCCACGTAGGGAATTACAGCTACTCAGTATGCTGTGACCACACCATTTTGAACCGTACCTAATTGCCAAACACTGTCTTATCTGACATGACTTTTATAAGCTACCAGTACCCTACATATTAATAGTCAAATTCATCTGACATCTATCACAAATGAGTTTTCTGTTCACTTATTTCCTAAAGTCATAGTCACACACTTTATAGGATTACTACATGACAGAATATGGTGATTTTATCCTTGTCTTAGAAAGCCACTGCGCTTAGAAAACAAATAATATCAATTAGTAAGGCAAATACTTGCCTTCCCTTTGGGAAGCCTATTCTAAAAAACTCCATGTGTCATGAACACTGTGAGCAAACGCTGCAGGAAGGCCAGTACTCAGAGAAATAGTCAAACAGAAAACAGATTTTAAGGAGGAAAAGTGCACATCTCCACTCATCCTTCTGCTCATAGATCATTGCAACCCTTGAGAGCAAGCGAAAACTAGCTGATGCTGGCCATTGCTAAGGACTGTCTGGTTACACACAAGAAACACTTCCACAGAGACCTCTGTGTCCTTACCACTAGCTGAGTTTAAGACCTGAAATAGTATTGTATGGAAAGCTTTAAATATAAACTGAAGAGACCCGAGTTACTGCACAGCAATTACAATATGCCTATTCCCAGCTCATTTTTAATTACACATGTACAAACTCATACCTACAGCAAGACAGAGTTTCTCTTTCCTGTGTGCTCCCACACAGACCACCGCTGTACTGGATTGTTGGATTAAAGTCCAATTTATCCTAATCCAACTGTTAGGCTGTAACAGATGTTCCCCTACTAAAGATCAGAAGCCAGGAAGAGCAAACCCCTAAGGGAAGTGTTACCCCAGAACAGGATTAGCTGGAAGGTACTTAACACACTACATTTGATCCTGCATCCTGCCTCACTGGAGCCAATTCATACATCAACATGAAATAATGCTTATAGATTATTAATGTATAAATAGTTTCCACAGCCATTGTATTTTCAGATGGTCAAATTCCAAGGAGTAGTGGACTGAAATGTGCTAATCAAACACGTGTATCAAACACTTTAAAAGTGAACAACTTCTTTCACTGAAGGCAAAAGGACAAGGACAGTATTTCATACCACTTCCTTCCCTCCCTCATTTCCTGTATGAGTAAACACTGCAAACATCCAGGACCTCTTAAAACAGGCCAAGACTAGCGAGTCAAGAAAATCCACTTTCCAAAACCAAAAAAATCAGCTGTTCTGAATCCTATTTTCAAAACTCCAACTTGTCATGCAGGGCTGGAAACACCAGATGTCACCAGAGCATAGCAGAACACCACAACAGTTAGATCACAAAAATCTCTTCAGGCAGATTTCCCAATGTAACAGCTCGTTTCTTTGCCTCGACTTTGTTTGAAACTTAAGTACAGGTCTAGCCTACTTTCAAAGCTGATAATCAAAGACTCTTTGCATTTCCGATTAACAACTCGACTAGCATTTTTTGGTAACCTATTTCCTGGGAATCTGTGCAGATTTGCCTATAAATAATCTTCTGAAGTCTGATGATGTATCAGAAGATATAACTAAGCCACCACTTAAAATTAACAGCAAATTAAGGCACATGTTAACCTGAGGTTGAAACACACACAAAAGGTCATTAGCAATGAGCCTAAACCCCAAGTAGTACAGGTTGCAACCCAACACTCCACAGGCTGGCAGCAAATCTCAGTTAGAGCCCCTGAGCCACGCACTTTTAAATAGCGACTGACAAATAAATGCCAACCACAGCACGAAGTTCATGTGGTAGTGTGAAGGTCCACCAAAAAAACACTTGAAAAGAGAACAAAAGTTAATTAAGGGTAAGAGGAACACCCTTTGTAAGGTGATAAACCTACATAAATGTAAATCTGCCTGTTCTAAAAAGGAATATCCTCAAACACATCAATACAAACTGCAACATTACTGTACCCGACTGTGTAAATGGCATGGGTTTGCCAGAAGAATCAGTGAAATAACGCAGAGCAAACGTAAACCCAAGGATTCACTGATTCTAACAAAGCTGTACAGGCATACACGCAGTACCAAACTTAGTTGTTCAATTCTATATTAAAGCAGAATAAATTTAAAATCTCTTAACTTAAATCTTTTACGAACTTTACTCATGACACAGACAGTAGAGTTAGACTTAGATATACTTAATACTACTTACCATAAGCCACCGGGGTTAGCTTTAAGACAGTATGGAGTGGGCACTTCAGATAAGGCAGTTGTTCTGAGAAATCAAGCAACAAATTACATATGAAATACGGATTATGAGAACAATAACTTTTCTATTATGTTGCAGATCAACCACTTAAATGTCTTTTTATCTGACAGTAATCTGCTTTCTTCCCTAGCATGCAACAGAGAGCTATTCCAATAGAGCAAAAAATGAACACCACGCTGTTTCAGGTGAGAAGCTCTGTAAAAATCAACTACCAGGTTTTACATGTGGGTCAAATAGAAAAAATTACATTTCCATATTTGCCTAGCGCAATCACTCTGATGAGAAAGGAAGTTGTTAGAATTCATTCTTTGGAACCTTTATCAGTAACATTTTTTTTAGAAGTAGACCATTTGTAATGTATTAAGGAAGATTTACCTGCAGGCTTGTCAAGAAAATATGCAAGCAAACAGCGCATGACAGCTTGGTGACATATGACAAGCACATTTTCCTGCCTTTCAAGTTCCATAATTACTGGCTCCAGTCTCTGAACAAGATCTTCGTAGGACTGGGTGGGGAGGAGAAATAACACAGCCCATTAAAAAGGAAAAACTCTTTGAGCAGGGTATGTGTATACAGCGGATCTTACTTTCATATTAGTAACCTTCTGTTATACTAGTGCACACACAAATATTGTAGTAATAATTTCCCTTAAATTAAGAACACAGTCCAGGTCTTCCAGACTATCAAAGAGCAAGCATATAACAAAATAAATCTCTCTTATGGAAAAGCTTTATTAAATCAGTCACTGTGATCAAGAATTTCTGCAAAATTCCTAGAATTTAATTCACAGCATCTGCAAATGTACAGGTTAAGTCTTGCACATTACTTTCCACACCTCATCTTCAAAAGCATCATCTCTCTTCTAAGTAAAAAGCTGGGAACCCAGCCTACAGAAAATTTACAAAGCCTGACTTGTTCAGGCTGCCCTCTGAAAACACGCTACGGGCTTGGTGAGCTGGCCTGGTGATGGCAGCCACCATCCCACTCAGAGACCCTGTACCACACAGGTCACACACAGCAAATCTGCCACT
This sequence comes from Nestor notabilis, assembly GCF_000696875.1. Taxonomy (NCBI): domain Eukaryota; kingdom Metazoa; phylum Chordata; class Aves; order Psittaciformes; family Psittacidae; genus Nestor; species Nestor notabilis. Next base: position 19,994 of record NW_009941532.1, on the reverse strand, counting down.
GCAAGTCAACACCATGTTCACGCTTAAGATGATGTTCACATGCCCTGTAAAGACACCACTTTGCGAATGTGTGGCACATTGAACACGCCGAGAGCACAGCGTTTCTCCCAGCAGGACAGGGAATGACCACATTGCCCTGGTCCCAGGACAGGCGTGGGGCTGTCCGGTTGGAAAGCGGCACGGCTGAGCCAGACCTTGGCAAGAGAAACCCAGCACTCTGCTCCAGCCAGGCTGTGCAAACCCTGCCAGGGTACTGGTGACAGAGGGACTGCCTTAGACAAACGACTGACATCAACTAATCACCCCAAGGCGATGAGGGAGTTTGAAACATTTGTCACCATCCTAGGGGATGGCATCAGTTTGAAAAACAAACACTCCCTGTTCAAATGGATTAGGAGAACTTTGCAGCTTAATGACTGCCTCATTAGTGAGGCCGGGGATGCTCTTAGCACAGTGATTACTCTTGACTGCTGAGGAAAGACCACGGACTCCTCAGGACACACCAGTGGAGCAGCTGGTCCAATTACTGCTCTGCCCTGCTGCCCTGAATCCTAAACTTCAGCTCCCACCGACAGGCGTGTGGCCATCTGGTAACTGCTGCAGGTAACGGGTTTGCTTCAGAGAAATGCTGTCAGCAGTTGTTTTCCCAGAGGCAAGGAGTTCATTAAAGTGAAAGACCACCGTGACTACAGATTGCCCCGCACTTCAGCCAGCACTGCATGCAAACCAGCCATCACCCACAGCAAGGAGGAATAGGAAAAGGTGGTCTTGGCAGTGCGTTTGCATATGCAATGGTCTGAAGCTTTGCAATCATTCTTCCTGCTTTATCGCTGCAGCACCAGCATAGAAACGACGTGCACAAGATGAAAGCTCTCCACTGTTTTTTTCTAAATATATTGTTTCATTTGTCAACCCTGAATCAAACTAAATGGTCTGGGCTCAATTCTTGCAAGCTCCTACGTGCTTTCGCCTGGAGAGAAACCACCTTTTTATTAATTTAAAAATGTATTTTTCCTTTCTAAAGCCAGCATGCATACATTCAGGAAGACAAAGGAAGCCCTTCCCCTTAAGAAAGGGAGCATACCTCTCCTTTAGGGTATCTGTATCTGTATTTGTCTTGGTCTCTCAGTGCAAATTCAAGCGGATAATTTTCCTGTATTTCTTCATACGTCATTTCTTCACATACTCCCTATATGTAATAAAAATATTTTAAACCATCTATTTCCAGCAGTGCAAAAAGCAGATCTCACTCTTAAATAAAACCATGTATAAATAACCATTAACAATTGTATTTTGTTACTCTAGCACTGAAAGACAAAATTGTCACGCATGATGAACAGGACTCTCAGCTGGACTCGGATGTGCATAAAAGGAATCATTAAGTCCGTATATAAGTGAAGTTACATATATGGGCAAGCAAATCAGTGAGCAAGGTCACATTCTATCTATTGCACCTGCTTATAATCTTACAGGTGCAGTTGGAAAGTGCTAACTAGCAAGCTCCTCCTTACAAAAAATTTATTTCCAACCCCCAACTAGCTAAAATACTGTCTTCAACAGGGGAATGTTTTACTGGGAAAGATAAACCAAGACTAAAATAATTATGGCAAAATTTAATAAAACAGTGTTAGGAACAGGAAGTAACGACAATTTTTTCAACCTCTAGAAACAGCTTGAATGACTTTCTATCCCATAAAAGGCCTATCATTACAAAATCAAGTAGTTCCTTCATCTTTAGCAAACCAAACAACTTACTGGTTAGAAAATAAGAACTTACTGCATCTATCTCATTCAAAACCTTCCACTGCTCATAAGGCACTCCCAAGGCTTCAGCAGTCTGAATTGTCCTTTTCATCTGGCTCGTCCAAACTTTCAGATCTTTGATATTTTGCTCATTAATAAATTGTGCCAAACTTTTGGCAAACTGAAAGAAAAAACATGAGGCATTGGATGAGGGCTCAGAGCCAACAAACTCTGTTCAGTTTGGAACACACAGGCTCCAGGCTCTGTACACTTATTATAACTTTTCCAAAAGGCGACGAAATGCAACACATTCTGTTATGACAAGAGGCACAGAGAGGGAAGGAAAGGCACACACAGCAGATACAAGTTTTCTGCAGTTCCTATCTTTTCCTCCAGGAATTTTCCTTTCAGCTTTAACTCGTGAACCCTCCCACTTATCCAACAAATCGGGATTTTACAAAAATACAGTTAAAAAAATAAAGCCCTCTTGACAGCTGCCTTGTGCTTTAGGATAAAAAATAATTTCAACCAACAGAATGACAGATAAAAGAGCACGTACCAAATCACAACACAAAGTGTGTCCATCCAGTTTCCACTACTCACATACACAACTAAAAAAAATCCTTCTTAGGCATGTTAAGAGGAAAAGGGTGTAGAGGAAGAAACATGGAATTACACAGCACAAACTGCACCCATGCACAGATACACACAAAACCCAGTCACACTTGTGCAGGAGGTGCATACTTCTTTTCCCCTGACAGACAGTCCAGGATCTCCTCCTATTCTCCCTTTCAGATTGAGTTCACTTTCTCCATGTCGACAGAGGTAGATTGACCGAGGAGTCACATGGATATTCATGAGGTAGTAGACAATCCGGCTCTGAATGTGATCCATTACTCGGTTCACAAGGTAACTCCTTCCAACATCCATGATTTTAATGTAAGAAAGATCCCTTTCAGGAGCAAACAAAAAGAAATATTAAGATTCCACACAGTTCCATTAGCATGAACCATAATCTCTGCCATTATAAAACAAAGAGGCAACAAGCCAAAGCAGTAAACAAACCCTCAATTACCTATGGAATATGCATTAGTCCTAAGAAACAACGAAATACTCCAGAGGCACAGAAAGAACTCTGTTCCTTCCACAGGTGAGCTGCTCACATCACTTTCTTTTTTGTTTCCTTTACTTGGACGTTGTCTCTCAAATCTAGATTCTGCTCTTAGAAAAACACAGTGCTCCCACTGAAGGAAAGATTCAGTGGAGTCATTTGACTGTAGCAGCTTCAATATGATATCCAGGTATTTTATGATATCAGGTATTTTTCTCCAGCCTACAAACACTTCCCCCACAGCAAGTATTTGTCTGACGGCTTGCAGGAGCCAAAAGGCATGGTCATATTTACCCACCTCTGCTAACTCTTGTAGGAAAACTACAGCATCAGCAGGAGCAGGGACTGGCCTGACACAAGACACTTTCTCAAACACTCTATCAACAACTATTTATTAACAGTACTGTAGTGTACCCCACCACTACCTTCTCTCAGCATGAGACAGGTTATAATTTCAATTTTCACTGCTTATCCTCTCCTCTGAGCTACAAATTTCAAAGTAGTATCTAGTTTAAAGGAGGAAAAGGGTCTAATAAGCTGAAAATAACCACTATTGGTGTCTAGTGGAGCATTTGAGACAGAACACCACAATAAACCAGGAAAACTTATAATAAAACCAAATGGAGGTGATGAGAAGCAAGCATCATCACCTCATCTCCAATAATGTTCTTTGAAGTTAATCATTACTATTTCACCCAGGCACAACCATTAGGCCCATCACAGAAATTACATGCATGAACTGATCTGATTGAACCAGCTCCACACTGCTTACACTCAATTACATTAAAACGCAGCTAAGCCTTCTCCACAGCACTGGCCCTGAAACAAAGCAGGAGCACTTGGTATGAGCGCAGCTCTAAATCCCACTCTGAAATCCTGGAACACAGCAAGAGAAACAGGGCTCCTCCTCATGTGGTTCATCCCTACCTTACTTTCAAGCATTGAAAGTGAATGAAAAGCAGATGAATGCTTTGGCACAAAGGCAAATAATCCAAACTTTCTCACAGCCCTATATCTGCAGGATATTTTGCAAGCACAAAGAAATAAATTTACACATCACATTTTTAAGACTGAATTCATCTTAACCATGTCAACAAATGAAGTTACGCTTACAAATCACTCAGGTCTCCCGTACAAACTAAAAAAAAACAAGTAGCAATCTGATCTACAACCAGTCTGGAATAATTTCTAAATGCTGGTTCTGTTCCAGAAGAATCGTATCATTCTCCAAGTGGGAAAATTAAAAATATTATCCCAGAGTAGATATGTCAGCCAATTTTCCTCAAGCAAGCAAGTTTCCAGGCTGCACCCCCAGAGTAAACTCCAATTTGCCAATGGAAAGAGAGCTTACAAAGAAAATTACTAGAAAGCCCTCATCCCCATTACAGGATGCTCCATCCCCTAAGGAAACATCTTAAAATGACCCAGTTGTGATCACAGTATTATTTCATCACTTACTTGTCAAGAGTTTCATCTAACGTCTCATACGAGTTCTTGTAGCACTCTATTCTTTTCATGAAATCTTCTGTTGCTTCATCATTACTACAATCAACATAGTCAGGACTACCCAGCTTCACTTGCTGTTTAAAATAAAACCAGGAGTAGTACATTGCTTTCCCTTCTTAATGCAAAGTTTAAATAAATAGGAAGGGGGAGAACACAACACAAAAATTTGTATCCTGGAAGTTAATTAAAATACATGTATATCAAAAAGAGCTATTCTTCATAAACTTCTGAGTTATTATATTCATGAATAGAAGAATAAATGTGAAGTGTTTCATTAATGGGAGCTAATGGTTTTTTCGCTATCGAAAGTTCTTTTAATGTACTTCTAAAAATACTCAACTACCTTAAATCTCTCAACTTAAAGCAGTTAAAGCAAACTTCCCTATACTTACCACAATGTTTGCAGCGATGACCTCTGGATCTACACATACTGACTCAACAAAAAAAGTCTTCAGTCCAAAGGGGAAGTCCCATGTACAGAGGAAGGAACAAGGAAGATGCATTAGAATGCCTCTGGAGACTAACACACGAGCAGTATGTTACTCACTTCCATGCTAACCCCTTTTTAACAGAACCATGTGTTAAACATCCCTTCATTTACTCTGAAGGTTTCTGCAGACACTCTCATCAGAAATTGCTGGTTTAGCATTCCCTGAAGCACCATGCTCTATATTCTTCCCCCCCGCCCCAATGCTTGCCAGTGGAAAAACTTTGCAGTGAGAAACATTTAGGATGCAAGAGAGAAATAAATGCAGAGGATACAAGTTCAGTCATCCAAAGAGTAACTAATGTTTCTGCAGTAATAATTTAGAAGCCTTTCAAATAATGGAGTAACATAACTTAAAGACTTTTGTGTTTTGCTGTCTCAAAGGCTCATGGAGATACAAGCTTAGAGGAAGTGAAGGATTACTGGAGAAGACCTAAATACAAAACAACCCTGGACAGAAGGCACAAAACCACAGGAAGTTTTTGTTTGCACAGAACTAACACACAATTCCTTATGTATTTCTCTTACAAAAATATGAACTGCACTAAGAATCATATTTTAAGTAGTTCTACAGGTCCAGGATGACAGAACTGAAGCCACAGCATAAGAGAGCTTAGCTACTAACAGTACAAACATTAAAGACAAAAAAAAACGAGGACTGGGTGGCTTTTAATCACAAACAATGCTTGAGAACACAAAATGTACCACTGTCTATACACCTAGGAAGGACATGGCTTATGCTAATGCACTTCTTAACTCAGAGTACTTGGAGGTAAGGGCAAAACTATCACTGCCTTACTCGTCCATGCATTAGCTCAGAACTCTTTTGCTTTCAACTCACCTTATATCCATTTTCTTCACCAAATTTGTAAATAGTTTCTCTACGTTCTCGAGTGGTGTTTGTAGCATCAAAGACCTAGAAATAATTACAGGGGGAGAGAGAGAGAGAAGAATTAAAAAAGTATCATAGCCTGTGAAAAGCACTGTGCTAGTAACAACAAAAATAAGGGTTCAAAGTCCCTCAGTGTGAAGGGAAGCAAGGAAAACGCTTCCCCTTCGCCCTATCTCAACATGCTCAAGAGGCAAAGGGAAGACATTCCTACTTTCCACAGTTGATTTTCTAAATACTAAAGAGCAGTAATATTTTGAAAGCACTAACTAGCTGAAGACTGTATTTGGAAGAAGCAACCACAATGTAAGCCTTACACATAATACAGGACAGAATCTTCCTCCTGACCCTATCTGCATTAAATACTAATCCCTAGGTTTTTAGCAAACTTAGACGACAGAAAAAAAGGCTGCTGCAATCAACATGCTATTCAAAATGCAAGTGTAAAGCTTTTAAATGGCAGAAGATCTGCAAGACTTGTACAGCCTGCCCATGGACTACAAGATATATGCAGCCAGTTTTCTAGGAACTAATGTTTAGCTCTGAACACACCAGTGTTTTACCAAACCATGAGGTTTGCCGAAGTATAGTTTACCTCACATCCCCAGCAGAACTTATAATTATTAGTTAATGGTTTTCCCTGATTAGTTAACGAAAACACCAGAGTTGTGTCAGTAGTCTTAAGGAAAACAGTATTATGCAAATTAACGTGAATATGCAATATCAATAATTGAACAGCTGATGTTTTGCATCCCAATAGTAAATACAGATACACAGTGATTTACTTAGTTTCTCCTGCTCTCCTCAGATTTCTCATGTTGGTAACAAAAGTGCCAAGCAATATGCAGGATGCTTTTTGTTCAGTAAGTACCTATCACTTGAAGCAGTAGACTTTCAAATAGAAACACAAATGCAGCCAAAATAAGAGCTGTGTTTAACAGTACATGATATAATGTGCAGAGAAGGGGGACACTTTCATACGTGTCACCCTCTCCCCAGTTAACCCCTCAAATCACAAAGGTTGTAACTCAATACAGCACCATCTCCCTGAACTTCATTGCTCCTTTCTTGCAGCAACAAGGTAGATCTAACATACAACTCCCAAATAAAAAAATAAAATCATATACTGAAGAGATACTGAAACTGCTCAGGCTGTGTATTATCCAGCAGAGACCTGTTTTGTGGGGAAGCATCTGAAAAACGCATCTCTAAGAAACAACTTACAGCCACGTGCCCATTTTCTTCACTGAGGTACTGTCGGACGTCATTCAGCGCTGCTAAGGCACACTGTCTTAAAAATGAAAGAGAGTAAAACTCAAATGCTTATAAAGTCATTGTATTAATGCACTTGTGCATTGTGATCAAAGTGCCCTGCAACTGTTAAAGATAATCTCTCTCAAAAATAAATGTCTTCATAATTGGGCACCCCCAAAAGATGGGAAAAAACAACAGAGGTCAAACAAGCTATACTAAGGAAACATGGTCAAGGCCATGTGCCTAAAAAAAGACCAGTCCAGTGCTCCTCTGAGCAACTGACAGAACTACACATCATCACAGAATACCTGTCAACTTTGCTGACCAGAATAAGCTTTCACTGATCTAAAGTTACATCAGTGAATCATCCCTGGAACTGTATTTTTTTCCCTATTACCTACTCATAGATACTTGCTGCTTATTTTGATTCTCAAAGAGGGAAGAAATAAATCAACTTAAGGTTTTTATCTTGTAGCCCCAAGGTGAAGTGGATAGATAACTATTTTTCAGTAACACACTGCCTCTCTGTTCACCTACTGTGTAAAAATTGCTTATGTAAAAAAAAGGATCTCTTAAAACAATAAAACAAAGTTAGCGACAAGTATTAGGGACAGAGGTGAAAATAAAACCCCATTGTAGTCACCAACCCAATGTAATTAGAACTGGAGACCACTGAGGGCACAAACACCCCAAACCTCCCCTCCCACATACTTCATGCTCGGGTTAAATTTAGACAAGAATAAATTAATTTGCAACTTTCCTATTTCCTCAGCATTAGCATTATCTTCAAAGCCCATTATGATTTCTAGCACATAAATAATACTGGAGGGCAACATTGACGTTGTACAGGATTTACTCATTAGAAGAACAAAGCTCCATTTAGTTCCTTGGAACTAAATCGGTCTTTTTGCAATACCGATGTAAAAACCTGGTCTTTCTCTGCATTACTGCTCTATTTTGACTTCCAGACTTAAACGTGTAATTTTTCTCTTACACTTAGCATATTTTGCATGCACAGCTTAATCTTGAAAGAAAAATTAAAGCTTTTCAATCCTGACAGTATTTCCACATTAGCACGGTTAATGGCTGTCAGGAACTGAGATTCATCAGTAAAGTCTTCACTAAATAAATATAAAACCTCTTTACTCACTGCTAACTAGGCAGATAAGCTCTCACAGCCCATTTCATGTTACATTCCCCACCATTTAGTCTAATAGGTGACGCAGAGGCACATTAAAAGGTTTGGCTCTACCTCTAAGCAAAACGTAGGGGCTTGCAAGGCTAATGCACCTCATATCTACTTTCTGGTCCCAAAGGATTAGGAGGTTCTTATGCAAGTTCCCTTTGACATCAGCAATGCTCAACTGCTGCAGAAGGGGAAAAGGGAAGAGAGAGAGAGGACAAGCAGTGGAACAGCTACTAAAGAAATGTCCAGACATTAGGAAAAGTCCAGACAGTTTAAAGGCTTGAGCTGAAGCAATTAAGAATAAAATACTCTGCATTTTAAGTTGCCTAAACAAACTGCATTTCCATTCCTCTAATATTTCTGATACTTCTCACTTCCCACTGCACACCCTTAAATGTGTTCCTGAACATACTAAAAAATAACAATAAATGGTGAAAAAAAAAATCAAAAGACCTTCCCATTCTCTAAGAAGAAAGTAGCTCCCTCTTGCTCTGACCTTCTCTTCATCTACTCTTTCTCCTAAATTAAAGCACAGCCTTTTTCGAAGCAAGAAGGTGTCTGAAGTAAGAAGGTGTCTGAAGTGCTTCATCTGTGCACAAGACGTTCACACTGATGCTCACCTTAATTTGAGTAAGGTGAGCATTAGGAAAACATGACAGTTTTCAAGGCAGTGCACTGACTGAATGCATGAAACACCTGCATGGTGGCTAAAAAGACAATTTCAGGGAGAAAATAATATTGTTTCATTCTGGCTTATTTGAATGGATAATGACAAATACATTCAAAGTACTCCGGGTGAAAAATTCCAGTATGCAAACCAAAAAGAAAAGCTGTCAACTATTTGTTAAAACTGCTTCATTTCGAGTGACAATATACTGGAATATCTGCAGGAATAGCAGCAACCACAGCCTACTGAAAGATGAAAAAGAATCAAGTATTTACCTTCTCTGCATTTTTGATGCTTGAGATGAAGCAATTAAGAGAAAAATACCCCAACTTTTAAACAGCCTACACAAATCTCTTTCTACTTTCTCTAGAATTTCTTTTCCTTGTCATTTCATACTGCAGTCTCTTAAGGGTCTTCTTGAGCATACAAAACCACAACTTAAAGCAGTCTCTACAAGCACATTATACAGGGTAACTTTTTAATAGTTAGCATTGTGTAGCGAACACATTTAAAACTTACTTCCTGATTTTCAAGCCTTCTTCATTGTCAGGCAGGAAGAATTCAAAAGACTTATACTTTTTCACCAAATCTCGACGATACTGACCAACATTAAATTCTGCCAACAAGAAACCAGCATTAGTGAGAACTAATGATATTCATGTAAAAAGGACAGCATTGAAACCAAACTACCTGCAAGGATAAAATAATTTAGCATGTACAAAGTCAATGTATCATACTTCTTGTGTTTTGGGGGGGTTGGTTGTTTTCAAATACAAAGACAACAACAAATCATGGAAATGGCAAAAGAACATTTGGGCTGTAGCTTCAATAGTCATTTGGCCATATTGCTGTGCTGCTGTCTGCCAGTCTGCCTGACCACCACAAAAAAATCTCATTTCCTCCCTCACAGGGGTGGCTGGAAGTCTATTTCAGTAGTCTACAAATAATCTAGCTTTCTCTTCTGTGCATATGTGCACTGAAACAGCGTTCTGATAGCACCTCCCAAAACTTTCAGCTCCTATTTAACCAAGGAAGAGCTCTAACTAGAACTAACCAATCTTGATTTTGATAAACAAACCTTAAAATTCAAGTTGTGGAAGCATTTTTTCAGAACCCTGCTCAAGTATTTCTATTCCTTAAGGATCAGTACATACTATGTCACAACCCTTGTTCTATTTATTTCAAAAATGCTTAAATTGTAAAAAAACAAACCCAAACCAAAACAAAACAAACCATTCAGCATGATTATTAAACAAAATCTCACTGCGATCTCTTAACAGTGGTCAAAGAAGACTACTCCTTATCTGGGCAAAAGTCTGTAAGGTCAATGGCCATATATGTATCACAATACCAGATATGGGAGTAGGGCAAGGCAGCTCTCTTGCCACACAGCAGACAATGACACTGTACCCTAATGAACTTCATTCAACAGCTCTGAAAGTAGGTCTCTGAAGTGCAATTAATGTTTAAGTTGTTTCTGACCTGTTGGTTTTCTCTGCTGAACTGCAAAGAATTTTTTTTTAACATTACATCAAACTTAAGTATTCCGTTTGAGAAGCTGCCAAGGTATAACCACTTAAGAGACTTCATTTCTAGAAGGAGGAAATGGAGTAATAGACACAATTGCCAAATTGTAATTAAGAAAGAAAAGACATAGGATAGACGAATTCAACTACTGCTGTATATAAATTGCTCTTGGGACTGGAGGCAGAAGATAAAGAAGTTAAGTACTGCTTAATCCCCCAAAAGTCGAGTTTTGTTTGAGTTCAACAATGCTGATGTAATTTTTTTGTGGTCAACTGTGTGACATGGATTATAGTACAATCCAAGTTATTCTGTGACAGGATTAATGAGCACTAGTCATACCAGCTACATGAAAAGATGGTTCCTTCTAAGAAAAACAGAAGATGAAAGAGTTCAGACAGCCAATGTTTCAGGCAGTAGCCCTTTAAAAATCAAAAATCATGAACTTCCCAAGAAGGAATAGTTACTGCAAGAGGGTCATGCACAGACATGGAAAAAGTGCTATCTAGTGGGACAATCTTCAGCCCTTACGGTTAGCACCCACCCTTGTGGGAAATGTTTCACAAAGCTAACTGGAATCACAACTATCACACAGCCAGAACTGTTCCAAAAAAGCTTCCCGAAGTTTAGTATCTAAAAAACACATTGCAACACAACTCTATTCAGGCATCTAATTGACCTCATTTCCTTCAGAAAGCTTGGACAAAAGTCCTTTGTATGTTTTACTGTTTCACATTCTAAACAGCAGAGGATTTTGGAAGAACTAAAAGAAAACACAGAACTGATTGTTGAAATGGTTCATCTAACATCAACTCTGGGCTATTTACCTGACCTTCTGTTCTTGAACTCTCCAGCTTGCTTAATGTATGTTATATGAAAAGACAGCATTTATCTTTCCTCTGGTTCACATAACCTTGTAATTTTAACCATCTGTCTTGGAGAGTACGAACACTCAAGTGTATTAAGCACATGCTAATTTTAAGATATTAAAAGCCAAAGGGTAACTGATGTTAGGGCTACTCGATATTTAGTATGTATAAATTCCATCCCAATCAACTGGAAACATCAGGCAAAGTGTCATATATTCCTTCAGTCAGTGATTTCAGCTTCAGGAAAATTGCATCACTGATGACACAAACTGGAAGAGTCTGTGGTTTTCCAAGAAAATCCCTAGTCACCCTTTCTAACAAAGCCAAACCACAAAGCAAACCTAGGATGGAAGCTCACATGGTAACTTTATGTTGCATGGTTTTGTAAAATGAGGCAGCAATGCACTATTTTTTACTAAGCACAAGTGCATGCGCTTTCTGATGTGCTGCTCACAGCAGCCCATGGAACTTCTCCTGTAGCTGAAGCAGACTACCCCTATCTATTCTACTGTACTTGGGATACATTTAACAAAGCATGAGCTGGATGTGGACAATATTTTTTTGTTATCCAATACTGGATTTTTGCTTTTCAAAGTTCACGTAGTAAAATGCTAAACACAATGACATACATACGTATCTATATAAATGTATGTTATGTCTAACATACAAATACAGTTATATCACATACACTTTATCAGCGTGGATATAGGCTAACCTGTTGAGACTGTTACTCCATTTCAGCCTAATGGACAAAACTGACAAATATCTGACACTGCTCATTACAAGGGTTATACTGTGTGAAAACAGTCAAGTGACAATTTAAATCCTGTAAACTCTCATACTCAAACAATATAACATATCCTCCATAATGTCTTATCTAAATAAAGCAACAAGCTTCTAAGAGCTTAAGAAAACACCAACTCAGAAAGCTATGCCCTAGGATCAAACAGCTGTTTAAATATAGGCCAGAATTCTTCATCTTGACTTTTCAGAGCTACTAGGAAATACATGCATAATTTAATATGTTTAATGTTATTTAAATTATTAACTAGTCATAACTATAAAGCTACCACTGCTGCACCAGACACAGAATCACAGAACACTAGAACTATCTTTTTCTTTTACAGAGATAGAGGAGAAGGCAGAGGAGAAGGCTTCTCAGAACGTCAGAATGGACTTAGGTCTTGTTTACTCGTCAATCTGGGCCCACAAAATACCACAGGAGCTCAGGAACAAGGTGGAACAGCCAGGTCCTTGGCATAGCAAATCTGAGCTGTCATTTCCTGCTCAGAACACACATACAAAATCCTTAAGAGAATGATAACAAGTGCTGCTCCAGTTCCTTGGCTCTTAATATTCAAAAAGCTGTAACTCATTCCACAAATGCAGTTAAACAAGGAGTTACACAGGGAATTACACACTGCACGAAGTTCAGAGAGAAAAGAAGATTGAGAAGTCATAAGCACTGACTGCTTATTCACCTGTAAACAAGATTCCCTTTCACCCATATAAAAAAAAGGGAAGAAATCTAAATAAGGACACCTGAAGAACCAAAGTGTTAAGCGACAAGGGCAAAACATTTTTTTAGGCACCTGGCAGAAGGTGGTGGTAAATCAACAGTTACCAGAATACGTTTAATTAACATCTAAATGAAACAGAGAGTCTGTGTATGCTATTCTGTAAGAATAAGTTTACAACACAGAAGGATTTTAAGTAGTTGAACTCTGCAACAAAATTACCGGGAATTAGGTTTATAAAACACCTAACACCTGCCCTGTCCTTCTGATGTAAACACAAGTAAATCCATCACCTTTTGTAGGCACTCCAATCCAATTTAAATAGCGTGTCAGCTTCTTTGAGATGTAGGTTTTTCCTCTTGCTGGGAGACCCACCATGACAATCAGAGTAGGGCAATTGGTCATACATACTGAAACAGAAAAACAGAAAACTAGGATTTACCATGGAAGTTCCCCACAAAGCAAAGGCTTATACTGTGGTGAATTACAATCCATGTGCTCTCTGAGGAAGTGACCGTTCAGGCAGCTCATGCACTATTTCAGGGGGTTTCTTCAGGAGTTCAGTGGACCTGACCAGGGGTTTTATGCTGTGTTGAGTTTTGGTAGGGAGAGTCAGTGGTAGTGCAACACTGGACACACGAGTCGCATACAGGCAGAACACAAGAAACCTATGTACTTGCGTACGTTTTAAGACATACAAAAACGATACCAAAAGGACACTTGACATCTTACTCCCCTACTCAGTTCAGTGCTTGCATTGAAAGGAAACAGCAAGGTGCACACAATTTCCAGATGATTTTTAAATCTTTAAAACAAGACCTCAACATTGTTCTCGGTTTTGAGCAAAACAAGCATGACAGATGCAGCTTAATACATTATAATACAACATGGTACTCACTATTTCTTATTTCTCCTTTCAAGAGTGGTTTTTGTGTAAATAATATTTAGAAACAGAACTAACTTTGACTGTTTTTCAATGATTACTAGGAATGAAGCACAAGTATTCTAAGCAATCATGTACAATAATCTGACAGACTGATATATGTACAGAGTACTTTATCAAAAGCAGTGTTTAATTAAAAAACAACAACACTGCAGCAAGTTAAAGGAATTACACATATAAACTGAAAACCTTGAGGACTTTCCTTTCAAATTACAAGTTTTTGAACAGTTTAATGGCATAAAACTATAGATACCTTGCAGGAATCTATCACAGCTACACGGAACTGCCTAAAAAGAAAGAAGACATTAAAGTGGTACAAAGATACCACTGGCTCCCTCCATCCCCTATTTCAAAGGTCATTAATTACTGTACAATCAACACATGCATCAATTTCCTCAGTGTCTTGATAGAGGAGTTAATTTGCTCCAAAAGACTAAATCTCAGTGTTACACTGCAAGACATAACTAAACTGTTGCACAAAGCACTGTGACTGCTTGAGATTTCCAAATGTCGGATTGACAAAGTCCCATCCCACAAAGTCACTTGCACAAATCTGGCACAGCTACTCTGCACAGTAAAGCCATAGATAAGCAAAGACAGATGCACTGTCTTAAAACACACACTGAAAAAAAAACAAAACAAACCCCAAACCCATTAAAAACACATCATTTTTCATGAGAGAGAGCAGAGGCAAAACCATACCTAACCTCAAACCCATGAAACAGTCTACTACTCCATGTAATGAAAGCTGCAGGAACTGAAGGCAAACCAAAGCAGACTCATTTGAACACGTCCATGTCTCCAGAAGGACACTTATAAAAGCCCTTGGAGTAAGCTCCTGTGCAGAAGCTAATAAACAAGAAAGATAATGGTTTTTTGATCCTTCACCTCTTTGTCCAAAGTTCAGGCCCATGAACCCTGTCTCCAAGAGAAGGCAGGCAGGCTCTGGGGAAACAAAGTCTATAGAGTGCAAAGAGTACACTGCTTACTAAGCTTAACAACTTTGCTTCTAATTTTAAGGGCAATAAAATAAAATATTGAGATAAGTGAAATCCCTGAGCCCTTTAGAAATGTTAAGAGAAGACACTGTTCTTCGAAGCCAACTTGAAAGGTTCTTCACCTGAAACACCTAGCTCAAGTTTTAAAAAACTTTCTAGTATAAGCAGTGAAATAAGAGTTGTAAAAGACAAACCAGGATCTGTAAGGGAAGGCTGTGTCCACAGCCTCAGGTCCACCTGCTCCTCCAGGAACTGTGCTAATGAAACAGGCTTCTTGACCAATTCTTTACCAGAATTTACCAACTAATGTAATACCTGGATCACCTCTTTTTTCTCCTTCTCCTGGGCTGAGCCACACAAATCCAGCCTTCTCACATAGAGTATCTGCCTTCTGGCAACGTAACAATAAACCTACAGTGGAAAAAAACTCCATTTTGCAAAACTAAGGGCTAGGAAAGTACCATGAAGAAACCTGCAACCCACTTGAACAGTTGCTTCACATATTACGCTGACAACCGCTCTCTAAGCAAAGTCCTGCTGCCTGCGTTGGTTTGTAATAGATCTTTTCACCAAGCAGCAAACCGGATCAACACAACTACAACATGCAAGATGGACATCTCCTTCCATTGCCAAGCAGTCAGCATGCAAGCCTGGCATCACCTGCACTTTATGCAAGTTTCCTCAAGTAAAGTACAAAAACTAAGCAGACTTGCCTTTACTAGAGGTCTACATGTACGCTTTAACGTGCACACCTAATCTGTTATTCTGATCAGTGAGCCACTATTTAGTGTGTGACAATACAGCAGAAACCAAGGGAATTATCTGCTCATCCCTATCAAATAAATTGCAGTCCCCTTCTGATTAGGTACCACGCTGACCGTGAGAGCTTTTCCTCTTTAAAGGCAGGTACCAGTAAGACAGATGCCCAGCGCACCAGAAGGAAGAATACCACTCATTCCAATGCTTTTACATAACTCCATAGCCCTGTAGACAACACTACATGGTGCTACAGCACATACCACCCATTAGTGCTTGTCTTCAACAAGAGGATGCCAGTTCACCATCTAAAATTTGACTGGTTTAACAATACACACAAGACAGCAGAGTGCTGTGTCTGCTTCCTTACAAGGCTCGATTTTGCTCATTAGCTCAGTAAAAAAGTCAAGACCAGAACAAAATGCCAAGTTCTGAGGATGTAGTAAATACTCAAACGTTTAAAATAATTTTATTAGCTTTCACTTTATCTGACTGAGCCACAGCTTTCTCAACAAAATGTTGCCAACCCTCACTGCCAATGGGGAGAAGCGCTCATTCCAATCACAGTATTTAAAGTATCTGTGTGTCAAAACTTACACTTTCCTTTGAAGAAATGTACGCAATTCTGACATGAGGAAACAGACTAAGAAAAAAAACCCAAACAAACCACAAGTTACAAAAATCTAACTCCTGTAATGAAAAAAAAAATAAATAAATAAGCCTCTCTAGTTCAGTATTTTCCCAATAGCACAATGCTCAGTTCCCCTTTTCACAGCACCTCACCATCATTCACTTTGTATGAAAACCAACTTGCAGCATAAAAACAGTTACACAGGAGCAAGTTGCTGAGCCAAGGCAGACTCCTAAGAGCAGATTTCTCTCAATTCCTTATTGCTGGATCACCTGGTTTGCCTCCAGAAATGTCTCTACACAACTTAGTCTCAAGAAAAAAAACTCATTTTTTAATACTGCTTCACGTATGTAACTCCTGTGGACGTGCTATCAACACTGATTTTGCTAGAGGAACATACACATTCAGAACAGCAAACCAAAACTTATAGGGCTGTACGCCATCAGTTGCTAAAGATGCTCTATGACTTTACTCACTCTTCTTCTCTAAAATATATTTGTAATATATGCATGTAGGATTGTACGTTTATAAACAGCAGCGTCGAGAACTGTATGTTGCATCCCCTCACTTAGAAGGAACACACAAAAAACATGCCCAAAATACCAATCAGTGAAGGAAAATGGCCAAGTGATGAAGTGCATTAAAATCAAGTACTGCAATTTAAGCAAAGTCATTATCTCAGCTAAGTATTTCTTCTATACTACTGAACAACACAGCATGTTGCTGCTCAAGAGTACAGTTAAGTCTTTATTTCAGAAGGGTAGACAGTCATAACAGTCAAGGAAAGAAGAAACAACACGCTCATTTCTTGCCTCATAAGACTCCATTGTGAAATAATGCAAGAACTAGAAGAAGGTTGAGAAACAAACTGGGACACTGAACAACCTCTATCGGCTGTGCAGCATTTCCTCAGCCCACAAAACCCATACGATCTTGTGAAATCATAGACAAGAGTTGATGTTTTTCAAGTTCACCTTCTACCTGACATATTATCAGCTGCCCCTTCCTTCCACCCATAATTAGATTTTGTCTTTTTCTTCTCTGTGTTAAATTTTTAAGTTAATTTTTAAGGTCTGATGCTTTTTGTGTCAAACTGCCACAGTTTGCCATCTGAAGTTTACAAAGGATTCTTGCTGTTTCTATGGCCTTTGACCCAAGGCCTGTTCTCCAAAGTCACTGTACTATTTAGAGGCATATACACAAACATCTTTAAGCCAACACAACCACCCTTCCAAATAAGGCTAGCACTACGTCTTGTCGTCCAATTTAACTATTGTTAATCCACTTTTTCCTGTTGATCAGTGATAACAATCGATCACCCTTCTTGGCATCCCACAAGGAAGAACTCCTCATCCTGCTGCTCTTCCTGAACAACACCCTGCTCCTATACCTGAAGTCCATTATCTTCTAATTTGACTCTCCTCTTTTTGTCCAAATCACCAGTTTCTAACATCACCTTGGTACAAGGGATTCAGAATTTGTATTTGTCCTCTAGCCAGCTTCGTGCTACCCTCTGCTCTCAGCAGCTCTGGCATTCACTTGCTCCGAGTTAACACTTGGTTCCTAAAGCTTTGATGCCAATAGCAATACCCCATCACACAACTTGATCCTCAGGCTACAGCTGGGTGTTGTCCTCACCTCATTCACTTTCTCCATCTCCAGTTCCTAGGGCTGTGAGCACAAATACACATAAGCAGCATGAGCTCGAAGGGTAGAGTCCTTTAAGGCAAAGATAATAATTTGATTTTTTTTTTGGACCTGATGTACATTCATATTGCTGTACCTCAAACAAAAATTGTTAGAATGACTAAATTCCAGCAGCTTTAGGGAAGCAAAGCTGTTAACAGTAGCATGAGGGGAAACATTTAACCACAGGGAGTTCACTGTTTATCTCTCACTCTATAAACATCCTCTGCCAGGTTCTCAAAACAACTTTCACTGTAGTTTACTTTAGTATGGTTTTTTTTTGGTCCATGTTTGTAGCCCACTGCTTGATTCATAAAGCTTGAAGCAATCTGACATCCAATGTCAGGAGCAGCTTTGGTGCAACCTATTTACAGACAAAACCTTTCACAAAAAGCCACAACAGGTAAGTGGCAGTTATTAACAAAAACACACACTTCTACTACCTACAAGTCTTAACTTGGAGGGTCATTTAAAAGTTACCTTTGTTTTACTGGTCTCACCAGCTGTAAAAGCTCAGCAGGCCGCACGTGGCTAGGACTTCTCCTTGAAGACCTCATAAAGCACAGACTAAAAGAACTAGCACTTCAAAGCCCTTTGACAGCTAAACCCTGGCACAGCTACCCAGGTTTCTTCTTCCCCAGGTAATTACAGTTGCTACAGCTTTTAGAAAATCACACTAAAACCAGCTAACACAGGTAAGTCCCTCTGAAGGTGGATCTGCCAAGTCCTCAACTAGAAGCATGTACGATTCTGCTCAGCCACCTTCTATAAAGGTAAAATAAGACTAAAAGTAGCGCATGTCTACACACAGGTCATCAGCATGAATAAGGAAATAAACCAAACCAAAAGGAAACTGAAAGAGTTCATTCTGCTTAGCCTAGAAATTCAAAAGACGTCAGAGTGACTACCTTCGCTGCTTCCACTGGAAAGCTACTCTTGAGGACAAGAAATCCGCTTCCAACTTGAGCTTACGTTTTTTGAACAGTAATATTTAACAGAGTTACTTGTAGCAGCAGATCTGGAATGGATCAACCCAACACTGCCCCACATCACCCAGTCTGGGCAGTCCATCCTTTGCTGTCTCAGCATGGCTACAGGACCCATGGGTCACACTGGCACATCAGAACACAGGATGACACACGATACATGGAAATCTAAGGAGAAAGGGCTCTGCAGTACCCTTGCTCAGGAAAAATTAGAGAGCATTCCATTTGCTGAAACAAGATACATGGTTGTATCAAGGAAGAGTAAGTTCTGCTCCTCTCTAGGCTATTTGTAATTATTATGGATCCCGAATGTAGACGTATTATGGGTAGAGCTGCAAAAGTAAATGCATGCAAAAGGATTTATAAAAGTTGTATTTTCATATCTGTTTTTTTAAAAGAAAGTTTTTTCAACTGTAAGGGTCTTGGGCATCAAAAAATAGAGATTCTAAAGAGAAAAAAAAAAGAAAGGTATACTATACAATTTTAGCTATAGCCAAGAGAAGCTAAATAATTCTTCCAAGAAGACTCTGTCACCAGTTTACATATGACAAATATGCAATTTTTTTCTTGCGGGGGTTTGTTTGGTATAAGTGTCTGTGCAACGTTAAGGCTAAAACAAAGCGCTCCCCTTAGCGTGTTCACAAAAGCCCTTACACACACTTTCTGACACTTCTCCTATTCCAGCATTCAGCTCCTCTTAACACCTGCTGTTTTTCAGATGCTGGAGTAGTCCAGTTCACACAGAAACACGCCTGCTTCCCTAGCTCAAACCAAGAGAGTTTGGGCTTTTTGTTTAGCAAGTGTTGGACCAAAGCAGGGCCAGCGCAGGGCCAGGAAGCAGCGCAGGGCTGCCTGCCATACCAGCAGAGCCCTCAGCTCGCTGTCAGCGCAGCCTCTTTGCATGACAAATAGAAACAATTCCACACCACAAAGCCCCTTTTGTCTGCAGAATCGCCGTGTACCGAACCTCGGTTATTTAAGTAAGGCAGCGAAAAAAGAGGAAATAATCACGTGAGGCAAAGTTTGTTAATAAACTATGGTTTACAAACGCCACAGCCTTAGTCTGTAGAGGCTGCGCCTCAAAATAAGGAAAGCTATTAAGTCATACAACAGATGGCCCGGTACAGCACTGGCCTTAAAAGAAAGAAATTAAAAATACAGTGACATTTTTAGGCCTCCCTTCAGGAATACACTGACTACAGAAGCTCCTTGGAACTAGAGCCTCAAAGAAAACCAGAAGC
>NW_009941531.1:34605-68944 GCF_000696875.1 Nestor notabilis | reverse complement strand
TTTAATCTAAAAATAGCAGGGTGGGCTGCCTGGAAAATACTGCCTTGGTTTTTTGCTCCTGGTGGTGGAAAGGGAGATGCCTTGCAGTCAGTTGTTGCTTTCTGTGAGGCCCTTCCTTGCTGTGCTAGGACAGCAAGTGGTGTGGAAGTGATTTTGTGGAGAACTAGGGAAGTATATATGTTAGAAGGTCTTCCTTCCAGCTCAGAAGAAGGTGGTCTTTTGTCTGGCAGCCTCACCAGGTCTTGTGTTCATACAGATGTGTACTGCCTGTGCTCGGGAGGAGGTGGTGGCGGCAACATAGATGGGAGTGTAACCACAGAGTGGGTGGGGGATTGCAAGGAAAGATAACCCCAGTGAAGAAAATAAAGTGCAGTACAAGATGGGAGGAAAATTAAATTATGTGGATGCCTTTTAGTGATGGGATTAGGCTAGGAGGGCCAGTGCCCGTTTGGCTTTCTGCAGGGAGAGGCTGCATACTCTGTATAATGCTAATGATTTTTTCTTGGGAACCAAAAGGATCCCAGCTATAAGGCTAACTGCTGCAGCTGTGTCAGTAAATTCTCATTCAGTTTTACCTTCATAGAGAAGATAAGGATAGATCTATTAAGCATTTTGTGTAACACTGAGCAGAATTCAGAGGTTGCACAATGCAGCTAAGTATTTATTAGAAGAATAAACGATTTCAAAACCAGGATTGCAAAATTGGGCATTTCCTAACTTTGAAATTCCAGAATTTAGATAGCTTTTGCAGGTATTGTGTGTACAAGATGAACACATGAATCCAGCTTTACCATGCTAACTGGGGAAGAAGACATGGACCTCGGGGGTTTTGCTGTTGCATTCGATTACTTATAAAAAAATTAATTCAGTACTAATAAGGGTTTCTGAATCGACATCTGTGAAAGATTAAATCTTTTTTTTCACAAATACTTCTTTGTGCTTACTTTGCCTCTGTGCCCTCCTGGAGGATCAGAAAGATGGCAGTCGTCTCCCCATTGCAGGTTTTCCAGCTTCTCCAGTTGCGGGGCTAGTGTTTTGCATTTTTCTAGAAGGTGGACCAGAGCACTGCTTCTTTGATGCCCACTGACACAGGCCATGTGAGAGCGAAATGGTTTTTGGTGGCAGTAACAGTCGAGATACTCCATCACAGCACCCTGCTTTCTGAATTTGTGCTAGTATTCTATATTAGCACTTAGGCAGCCTGAAATTTTTTGTTGTAATAGTTTGGAGTTTTCTCTTTTGAGAGAGCAGAAATTTGTCTCTTCCCGTTTCTGTGCCTGTACACTCAAATTACTCATGTCAGTGGGAATGTTCACAGCTCTGAACTTCCAGCTGTGCTCTGCCAAACTGACAGAAGCTCTGTTGATTGTTTTATTCTTCTATAGTTGCCCTGTTTTCAGTCACCACAAATACAAGCATTATGGAGAACTCATGCAAGTAGCGTACATACTGTTTTGTTCCAGTTTGTCATTTTACTTTGATTTAAAATCATCCTCAGCAGAGTGCCTAAATTAAAATTACTGGTTTAAATGTACTTCAGAAAATTTTCAACAGCTTTGCAGAAAACAGGAAAGTAGACCTGTGGTCACTTTAATAAGAGTTTAATTATGTAACTAAGCATGTCAAGTTTCTTTCCGCTCTTGTTAAATGTTCTTGTTTTCAAGCAGAGTGTGACTTGTTTTTATGAGTAGAACCAAAAGCATTAGGAGACCTAACTTTTAAGAAATGCAAAGCCCTCAAATTTAATCAAAGCCAGTGAAAACTGATGGAACTGAGCTAACCTGGAAATTAGGACATTGTCTGTGCCTCCCCCCTCCAATCCTTCCACCCCTTGTGTTATATAAAAAAAGATTCATATTAGATTATGGATGACTTCCCAGTGCATGTCAGTGAAGGAGTTATTCCAGATAATTTTCAGTACAGGGGAAGGGAGGGGAGGTGGGTTGGAAGTGTGTGTGTGAGGGAAAGTAATTAGATTGAAGGCTAAATTAAAGGACAAGGTTCTGAGTGCATTTTCATCTCTATTTAAAGTAACAGGAACGAGAACAAAGTGGATCTTGCACGATATGGCATGTAACATTCATTGTAGTTTGGCTCAGTCCTTTTTTTTAACATGCAGAATTTTACTGTAGATTGACAAATAATGTCCCACAAATCAATCTTACTAATGTGAAAAAGAGCATGTCTTGGTAACCTATATGGTGGGAATGAAGTAAGATTTCTACTTCAGTAGAGCAGGCACTAACAAATCCAACTAGACCACCTGTCCTCTTCCAAAGGTAATGTAACAGGTTTCAGACTTTGTTGTAATTTTGCATTTTCTGAGGTAGGTGTAGGTAGGTTAGGAGTGTAACAGTGGCTGTAGGGAGACTCAGGGTTTTCCTTTACAAGGGCATAGATTTGCCAATCCTATTTCGGAAGTCCAGAAAACTTCCAGGATTTTAGAAGCCTTCTCTGAAGACTTCCCTGCCATATGGTTCTGTACATAAATGTTTGGTTATCACTGGGACTGATGCTGCATAATGATGTTCTGGCTGTCTCTTTAAAAAAAAGAGAAATCAAGAGTTAACTGGGAATCGATTATCATATGGGGTGTTTTCAGTAACAAAAGGTGGCATGAAAAGAAAGATTAGGACTATGCAGAAATAATGGCTAAAGATCTTCAAACTGCTGGTTTTCACCTTAGATTTCCATTAAAATAAAACTGCTAAACTGCCTTGAACTTAATCAGTGAACTAGTGTTCACGCTTGAAATACTTACCTGTAAAGCTATTTGCGTCCGAATATGCTTGTGTGATACCTTGCAACCCTGATGAGTGGGTACTGTTTAACATCTTGGAGAGGAAATCATGGAATTGCTTATGTATGATGGTAAACAGGAAGGGTGTGACATAGACAAACAAGCCTAATAAGCTTAACTGAAAATACCCCACCTTAAAAACCAAAATTAATCTGTATGATCTGTTGCAAACAGTTGGATCTGATCTAAAGTGTTTACCAAAAGTAAAAAAAAAAATAATAATAAAAAAAAGAAAATTAAGTCACAGGTTTAGCTTGTGCAAGTTGTGATTATGTGTGGGGTTTTTTTCTTAGCAGACAAAAGATGTGTAGGAGTAAGTTTGGGGTTTTTTCTTTCCTTTTTTATTTTCTAAACCTTCCCTGTGATCATTTGGTAAACCAGGTGTAAAAGCTTCTACTGTATTTGTCCATCTTCCACTCAGCCACGAGTTCTGTGTTTGTAGCAGATCTGCTGGCTGCATTTTGCAGAGGTTCCTTGCCTTTGCCAGCTCGAGCATGGGGCCTCTCCCTCCCAGAGATGCTATGAGCATCATGCTTGTCCTTGGTTACATTCTTGCTGCAGCTAACCTTAGTTTTCACCTCTGTTCTCCTCAAGTGCTGCCCCATTCCTCTTGAACACTACTAACTCTCCCTTCAGCTTATGCTGGATAATCTCTGGGTATCACAGTTCAAAAGCAGTGAATTGTTTTGTGGATTGCTGAGGGGCCTGAGTAATGGGTGGCTTGGAGACAGAATGATGTTCATAGGACTATCTAGCAGATTTAGTATTTAAGTATTTTTTTCTATTTTTGTAGTCAGTGCATTAGGTCTTTGTTTCTGTAGCTGTCTTACTTTCTGCCCCCACACACCTTGAGTACATTAGTAACATGACAAGACGTTGCTAAAAATGATGCTTCTGTTCCTAAGATCCCAAGGATGGGAGGTGAAGAGGTGAGGCAGGTTTGTGTAAGTGATGCTTAAGATGAATGCTGCACTTCTCATGTTCTTTGCTGTCTGAACTTAGTTATGCTGATTTTTATCTTTATCAGATAAGTGGGATTTTCTGCAACCTGGTATTGAAAGTAAGAAAAGATGTAGAGTCGAATTGTGTATTCAGCGTAAGTGGCAGTTCAAAATATTGATACCTGGTGCTCTAGATTGAAGTGATTGCTTTCAACTATTGCCTATTTGCTGTGTAATGTGACTTGTTTTCAAGAATTGTATTTTCACCGGTTAATGCACTCCTTGACCAAATTAAGCTATGCAGGCAGCTGTAGAAGTATTGCAAGATCAGTGCATACAATGTGCTATTCTTGGCAGTACTCTGTTTGCCTTCTCTTCTACTTCTCACTTCCCTCCTCTCCCCACAGCATCATTATTCTGCAGCAGACAGAAGAATGCGCTCAGTTGCACTTCTCAGGAGCTACACAGCCTGTGGAGAGTGTGGGCAGCATCCTGGAAAATGTGCGTTCCCTTGAAGTGATCTGCGGAAGAGCACGTACACGTACAGTTGTTCCAGCCTGCCTTGTTGCACTGATCTCAAGGTCTGAAATGCCTGGTCTCTAATAGTCCCTGGGATATACATTTCTTCTGCCAACAAAACGCTACCTGCTGCTGTTATCCAAGGAGCCCCAAAGAGCAAAGACACTGAAGATGGCTCTGTGTGCTTTTTATGCAGTTTGGGGTTTGTTACTGGAAGTAGCAATAGCATTTGGTCCAGTACCGAGGATCACTTGGGAACACAGAGGTAAGAAGAGAAATTTCAGTGGTGTGATACGGTATGTTGCCACAACCTCAGGGTTTCTGTGAGGTGTGAAACTTGTTGAGGCTGTATGTTCTTCAGGCTGCTTGCTGTGAGTTTGGTCAGGTGTTGCTCGCTTTGCTCATCTTACAAAGTGCTTAGGACAAGAATATTCAAAAGTGACTCAGGCACTGGGTTAACTGAGGGTCTTTGAGGTCCTTCAAGCAGATATGAAAACGTAGCTTTTTAAAGGAGAAATTTTGATTTTTGGCTTTCTCAGCTGAAGGATCCTGCTGCTGAAGCTTGCTTCAAGAGAAAAACACAAAGCTGAAGGATTCTCTCTTCTCTTTGCGCGAAGGGAAGTAATAGGGATCAGAAAATGCTTTAGCTTTTGGTTGAATAGATTAGCCTGTATCTGAAGAGACCTCTAGAGCAAAGACGAAAAAGTAGTTACTTGCTGCTGTTAGTGAATTACTTCACACCCCACACACCCCACATGTGGCATGAATGCTTTACATTTTACAAGGTTTTGTGTTTGGGTCCTCCTTTACTACTAGTTAGTTAGCAATGATTACTTTACTCAAGTGTGCTGTAACTGAACAAAACCAAACAAGTATGTGGGCAGTGTGAAGAAACAGCCCTAAATAAGGCAGTTAAAAACTGAGCAGTCGCAGTATAGGAAAAAACAGATGGAGATAGAGAATATAGTAAGCTTATTTGAGATGACTGTAGAAAGTGTTTTGCCTGTTTATTGGTATAGCAATTAGTGAGTTGCTGATGCAGCTTTTGGGAAAGAATGGTCGAGACAAGGCTTGTAGTTCTTGCTTACACTCCTTGATGCTCCTGTCTTGTATAATAGTAAAAATTTGGCAAGGTGCTGTTTTATGGTATTACGATAATGCACTGTAGACCCACACCCAAATTGCTGAAAATAAATGGCATTTAATTTCTTTCCTGCTATTTCTCCCTGTCTCTGTCTGCTAAAGATTATTGCATTTAAACACGGGAAGCCTGCTTTGAACAGGAGGGGGA
This sequence comes from Nestor notabilis, assembly GCF_000696875.1. Taxonomy (NCBI): domain Eukaryota; kingdom Metazoa; phylum Chordata; class Aves; order Psittaciformes; family Psittacidae; genus Nestor; species Nestor notabilis. Next base: position 63,393 of record NW_009941531.1, on the reverse strand, counting down.
ACTTAGTTCAGTGGAGGAATGAACATGTAGAGTGGTATGAACCAGTTCATCCATTTCAGGAAAATTTTCCTAGCAAGTAAAAGATTTTAAAATTGCATGCCTGAGAATCTAGTTTAAAAAGAAGTTTCTGCAGTATTACAGTTGAAAACGCAATTTCTAATGTTAGAATTGGGAGCAATAATACATTGTTTTCTGCCTGTTCCTTAAAAAGCCACACGTAATTAATCTTGTGGTAGTCTCTCGCACAAAATACAGTCCCCCAAGCTTTCAGTCGTTTTTCCATTATGGCTGTACATGCAGAAAAAGTATTCTTGTATATTAGTCATTTTGTGTCATCTTTCTCCAAGTCATTCTATTACAGTCTTCATAATTCCTCATTCCACTGCCTTTTCCCCCATATCTCTCTCTCATCTGATTCCTTTTCATCTTGATTTTTCCCTAGTGTTACTTCATCATGTGTGCTTCGTCTTTGGTCTCCAACATCAGCTTATCAATCCTTTGTAAATTGTTCCTTTTTAGTTTCTGTGTCTTCCTTCTGCTATGCTGAAGTGTTGCTGTGAGATTTGTTTTGGGCACTTGCAAGGGATGTGATGACTGAGCTCATTTACCACGAGAGGTGGTTATGTGGAAGGGAAAAGGCGAGGAAGGACCTGACAGTGGATGCAAGATGGAAGATTAGACAAAAGAGAATTAACAGGTAGAAAAATATGAAGATGTGAGTTACAGGAATCAGTACAAGAGGAAATATTTAGGCATTTGAAACTGAATGAGAAAGTGAGGACCAGTAGTTTTAATGTTGATGATGGGAGCTCCTGTTTATGCTGAACAACGCTTCTGATAGCTTTCTTATATGTTGCGTGGTTGTCCAAACTAACCTTTGTTGTTTCCAAGATATCAGACAGCTATTAGACAGCTTAGAAAAATGACCCATAAATTTGACCCTAAATGATCCTGTTTCTTCATGTGGTGCTGTTCTTCCATTTCAACAGAGGTCCAGCTCATACATTTTCATGAATCAGAAGTGTCAAACTATTCAACCTTGCTGTTAAGAGAAGACAAAGATGTTCTATATGTAGGAGCCAGAGAAGTGATCTTTGCGTTAAACGCAGTGAATATTGCTGAAAAGCAGCACGAGGTATGCTTTTTAATGCATTATCATCCATGTAAAAAAGAATACTTCATATTTGGCTTCATTTCCTGGTATCAGTAGCACTGCACTTTAGGTTTGGCTTTATGTACCTACGAGAGAAAATACTATGTGTGGCCTGCTTCTGTGTTATTACTGGAAGAGGCTATAGACTAAAACATTCCATCAGATGAGAGGAAGAAAGAAGTTGGATATAAACAAGTAATTACAGGTTTCCTTCAGTGTTTTCTTCCTGGGGACAGGATATTGAACTGGAGGGACTTTGATATCAACTGTAATGGTGGTTTTATGCATATTTTTATTAGCAGGAATGGGCCATCTTCTGTGAATCAGAAGGTAATCTAATATAAAACAGAAGCTAAGTTGGAGCTTGCTCAGGAGTAGCAGGCTTCAGATGTGCTGCACATGAAACAAAGGCCCTGTCCTTTCAGTTTCGGCTTCTGTTTTGTGTCTCTAGGTGTGTCTGCACAGCAAGTGGTGGTGCAGACATGTCTGATTCAGCTTGTTCAGAGGAGTACTCTGAATATGCTGAGACTGGCTTCTCAGAGTAGATGAGCCCATGCAGAAGTCTAAGATTGTACTGTTTCCAGTCCTTCCCAGGCTGCTGCTTCCCATCCCATCAGCAGCACAGGCTGACGCTTAGAGGCATGGCATCATGGTCACAGGTGGTGATGGGCAATTTCACCAGTTCATAAAACTTGTTTTATGAGTGCATGTAACTGTCAAAGTTGTACTTCTCCACATAGTGTAAATCGGTCCAGTAAATTTTCTTTGACCTCCCCAAGTGTCTTTCATTCAAGTGTGAATGAAATTGAGAAGTATTTAAAATGGAGAAGTACTTAAAACAGTTACAGTTGCGTTTCCCTAATGCATATGGTAATGCAACTTCATTAGCAATTTGAGGAGAAACATCATGGTCATGATGAACCCAAAAGATAATAGCAGCGGTTTAGCCCCAGTTAAGGCACATGCATTTGGAAGTGTCACCTTTTCAGGAAAGTGGCTCTGAATCTTTGAAAGCTACTTGCAAAATGGCTTGCATTTGCTGCAGGTAGTCTTAGGATTGCCTTTTTTGTGTGTTACTGGAAGATCTTCAGACCTTACATTGAATTAAAATCCTTTGGATGTGCCTTTTTGTTGCTTCTTTTTTTTCACTTAGTTACACTGGAAGGTCACAGAGGATAAAAGGACTAAATGTGCAGTCAAGGGCAAATCAGAACAGGTACGTACTTTTGTTGAACTTTGGGAAAAAGTTATACATTACACTTCAAGATGAGTGATATTTAAAAAGGCTCCAACTGTTTGAAATTAAAATTTTCCAGTAATCACCTAAACTTTTTAATTAACTTGAGTTTTAGAAATGGCTACATTCTTAGTCTTCCTTCCCTCCTCCTCCCCTCCTCTCTTCCCCCTCCCCGATTCTTAGCTCGTTATTTTTTGCTGGTGAATATTATTTGAATGTTCGAAAATCTGAACACACCCTAATGCGTGCTTAATACTACAAGTTTTTCTGTTGAAATGATAAACTAGCATTACTTTCACCGACGTAATTGATAGCAACTGTTGTGTTTTGTTATTGCAATAATTCTTCCCCAGTATTTGATTTCAGAAAATGACTGATAATTTTGTTTGCTTTGCTTTAGGGCTTAGGGTTTATTTATTAGGCCCATGGTGTTCCACCAGCATATTATTCACTAACAACATACATCCTTATTCTAGTGCTCACTGGATGTACCCCCTGTGGCAGCAGCTCCTTGCTGGTGTGACTGCTTAGGCAGCATCCCAGCAGCTGAGCAGCCTGGTGCCCTGCCAGCTCGGCAGTGCAGGCGGCTCAGCCCCTGGGATCCCACAGACTCCTTGCCATTGCCAGTGAGCAGGCTGGCTTGCTCATTTTGCCTTTCTGAGGAGATAGTTTGCTTGAGGCAGTTGACTGTAGGTGTAGCACCACTTCATTTAGTGATACAGTAAAGTGAGGGTCTGCTGTGCAAGACTGATGGTCTGACTTTTAAGCACAGATGGGAAAGTGGAAGTCTGCAAGCCCTGCAAATACAGAAAGCAGTCCTGCCTTACACTTGCAAGTATTTGACATTGGCACCCCATAACCTGACAGCTTCTTTGGTTCATGCTGTTATAAAATCCCAGGTGCTGCATCCAGGGCTGATAGATCTGCATTCGTGGGGCTCCTCAAGATGAGAGTAGGCTCTCTTTCACTTGGCTCAGTTTACTGCCTTTCCTTCAACTGGCAACCATCAATACATTATCCTAACATGAGGTGTGGCAGGTATCTAAGGGCCATTTTCTCCCTGTCTGCCTCTTTAGGAAGCAGTGGAGAGTGTCATTTCTGTTCTCAGGTTTAGATGGGCTTACTAGTAATGAAATTCACATACATCCACAACTTAATACGGGAAATATACGTGCATATAGTTTAGTGAGTGTTTCATGCATCTCTACCAATCCTCTGCAGAGATTATTAGTGTTAGGTAGCAGGGGTGTTAGACCCCTTTTGCCACCACTCCAGACTTCCTTTTTTTTCCCCTGCCTGCAGTTTAGGAAGTTAGGCTTATTGCCATCCATACTTTTCCTTCATTGTAGTCATAACCTTTATGAGTCACGTTTATAGTAGCCATGATGTTTTACATAGTACAGTAGTTTCAAAGGAGTCAAGGTATTAAGCCAGTACTGCTATTTCTTAAGCTAAAATGGGCAGTCTTCTGCCCCACTCATCACCCCTGTGCTGTTTAGTGCCAGCAAAAGGCATTTATGCAGCTGTGAAAGGACCTTGTCTGGCAGAAAATAGTTTAGCTTCCTCACCTAACCCTTAGTTTTCTGCCATACCAAACCCACCATACAGTTACAGAAATGCCTGGTTTGGCTCATAAGAAGGAAGAGCTACAACAGTGCTTATTCTTGCATAAGCAGTTTATGAAACTACAGTACAGTGGTTGTATCTGCCTGTGTTACCACCAAGGATTAAGGGGTGTTGTTGATACTGGTTTTTTTTTTGTTGTGTTTTTTTTTTTTCTCTCAGTGGGTGTTTAGAATTGTTTTTCTTGGTGGTTATTCTGAAACTTCATGGTATCCTTTATTCAAGGCTTAGCTCAAACTCCTTGTTCTGTTTCTGAGCCAAAGGAATGAAGAAGCTTCCTTGGATGAAAGAGCAATTGATATCAGGGACCGTGTGGGGGAAAAACTCCAAACCAACAAAACATATAAGTGACAAAGCTTTGTAGCTAATTTAATAGTATTAGAGATTTCTCTTAAGATGCAGCCTTGACTATCACTTACTGTTTCATCTAGGCTAACAAGGGATGACAAAGTCTAAAACCTACTCCATGCTTAATTAGGCATTCCCATGGATTGAATGTGTCTTTGGAGCTTGTGCTTTCATGGAACAATTTGAGATGCGCCTTGCTGAGTGTATGTTACTTGATCGTGGTACCCTGATAGGTATACTGTGTGAGCTGTGCACTACTAGCTGTAGGAAACCAGATGCTGGGGAGCCATGGCTCCTGGAGATTGCAGGGAGAAGGGTGTCCCAGTGGTGATTGTATTGCCCAGCTTTATGGTGTGGCGTAAGTAGGGGCAACAGATGAGCTGACAGCACAACTTTTGTATATTTATGTCGGAACATGGAAGCTGTGGTTTATCAGCCTTTTCTCATGCTTTATTACAGACAGAGTGTCGTAATTATGTGCGTGTGTTGCAACAGCTGAACGATACTTTTCTCTATGTGTGTGGAACTAACGCGTTTCAGCCAACGTGTGATTACCTGGTAAGAATATACATACAGTTTTGACCCAGTAACAACTGTAACTTGCAAGCAGCTCGTTTAAACAACGAGCTAATCTCCATTCCTAAAGACTGTAGCAATTTCAGTGCTGGTTGTAACGTCTGGAGCATTTATTACCCTGTTCCACAGTAATGATAGAGGATGGGAATAAACTATACTGTTACTTTTTCAAAGCACTTACTGAATTATTTATTCACCTGGTTTAACTGTGGATTTACTTCTTAGCTTTCATAATTCTTTGTGTATTGTGCATTAGCATAAAAACAATTTCTGAAACTGAAATTACATTCTTTGTGACTTCTATCCATTACTGAATGTCCTTGAAATTTCTCAGATTCCTGTCTCTGCTTGTGTTGTCTCTGCTTCTGGCTATGCCACAGCTTCATAGGTCTGAATGCTTCAGAGTAGTCTTGGCGCAAAATCAACTCCTTTTTCTTGCTGCTGACTCTTGTATCATTAGCCTTACTGTGGCTCTTAACAATTCTGAAATTGAGAAATCTTGTAATTGTTTGTTCTTTGCTGGCTCCCCTGCCTGCAAATTGGCCTACCATCACCTCTGGAACATTGCCAGAAGTCATTGCCCTTAGCCTTCAATATCTTCATTACACAGTGTAACTGATCACTTTCTCAGTACTGAGGCTACAGTCATCTTCCTGATCCTCATTCCCTTGTTTTTCAAGGAATTTATGAAATAGCAGCTGAAGTACTCTGTTGCTTTCTGAAATTTAGTTGGATTGTGACCCATCTTAAAAGTGGCTAAGTCTACTTCAGAAAGCCTCCCTGACTGCTAAACTCTTCATTTTGCAGTCTAATTCAGTAATTGCCAGCTCTTTCCATATATCAATTAACTTCTGTGTTTCCTGCAGTCTGGCTTTTTTGGGTGCCCTCTTTTGAGGTCTGTCTGGATTTAACTTTTCATCTTCTGTGCTTTTCTGCTTCCACCCACAAATCATAGGATCATGTTTCTTCTCTGTCTGCTGGACTCAATAAGATTTTCTGAAAATGCATTTTTGCCTTTTATAATTTTACCAAAAATGCTTCTGGTGGTGGAAGTTGCAGATGTGGTCCATTATTTAGTGTTAATTTTTTCAGTTATCTTTGCAAATGAAGTAGCTGAAAGAAAAAGTGTCAACAGTTGTGCTTTGATTTTCGACTGAATTTTTTTCAGAATTTAATTTCATTTGAACTTGGAGGTAAAAACGAAGATGGTAAGGGCAGATGTCCATTTGATCCTGCTCAAAGCTACACATCTGTTATGGTTGGTAAGTTCAGACTTTAATGCCTCTTTATTATGTATAAAAATGTTTGATATTTTCCACTGTCATTCTGCAGGCTCTCAATATAGAAGTGGTAGACTGTGTCCGTGTTTTTACACCTTTATCGTGTATTCAGGTAGACACTGAAATACATATGTCGTCAGCCTTAGCATGTTTCTTAAAAGGAGAAATCAAAACTGTATGTTATTTTGTAAGCAACTTTCTAAAAAATTGATTTCTAAACTGTAATTTCAGGTGTTTAATATATTTAGTTGAGGTTGTCTAAATGTACTTTGACTGCCTTTGTAGTATCAATTACTGTCATTCCAGTAAATGTAACAAGTAGAATTTTTTAGCTGTCCTGAAGACAAATCCGTGAGACAGAATAGGGAAGTGAGAAATACATTTGTGAGTGTATTTCTGCATGGTTAGGTACTACTCAGTCTTGATTTGGCAAAACCAGAGTTCTTGGCTGTAACCTAGTGTCACAAGGCCATAAAAGAGAAGCTCAAAGTAATACAAAGTGGGAAATACGGAAGGAAGAACACACTCCATGCATTGTTGCCTGGATTCTTAAAAGATGGGTTTGAATAACGTTGGCATGGAGGGAATAAAATAGTTGCAAAACTTCTGTCATTTTTAAAACAAATTTGCATATTGGTACATGAGCTGTAGGTTTACATGTTGAGTGTTGAAGTACCACAAAAACAATGCTGACTTTTGCCAGTTGCCAGTGTTAGAGCAATAATAATCCCAAATGTGGAAGTGTCAACCTTGAGAATGGTAAGGAGAAACGTAAACACAGAAGAGAAGTCTGGGGTAATTTAGAGGAAGTCCTTGTTTATCTTTTCTTGTGGGAAGTTTAAGCTTACATAGTCTCCTGAAATATTTATGTACCCTTTTTGGTATCTAGTACATAAGAAAGTCTAAAATATTTGTTCTTGTGTTAAAGATGAGGAGCTTTATTCTGGGACTTCCTACAATTTTTTGGGAAGTGAACCTATCATTTCACGGCACTCCCATCAAAGCCCTCTCAGAACAGAGTATGCAATACCTTGGCTTAATGGTAAGTGGGCATGAAAACTGTCAGAACCAAACTGGTTTTCCTTCTTGAGTGTCACACAGAATTTAAGTGTCTTACCTGGGTTAAGGGGCAGTTGTCTAATATCTCAAAGATACTGTTATACTGGCATTCACTGATATGTAAGTGTGTGCCCTCACATGTCCATCAAGAGATGTTATTTTGAAATGTCAGAATTTTTATAGCATTCACAATGAAAACGGTTTTAAGCCACAGAGGCTTCAACTTAATGTTGAAGTGCTACAGTTTATTTTATATTTACTTACTCATCCTTGCAGTAATGCAGCATGGTTGTGATATAGTAAGGAGGAGAATGGTTTTGGTCTCTAACAGGCTTTTAAATTGAGCTGATCCTGGGTCCTGATGATTTCAGTTCCTGAATTTCAGAATTCACCAAGTTTTGTGAATGCCTAGAGGTTTGTGGCTTTCTGCCATAAAGGGCCAAAATCATGCAACCAAGAAATGCATTATGTCCAGAAAGTACAGAATACTGAGTTCTGTAATATGTGTTGTAAGAATACTGTCATTTTTAGTGTTTCTACTAATAGCTGAAATAGGGGAGTGGTGTGCAAGGGAGGGTACCTCTCCAGGCCTGCACTTGAGACTGAAGAATGTTGAAGTAATGAGATACCAGACCGTAGAGGTCTCTCAGGTATCTCAGTGCTTTCATGTGGGGTTGTCAGTTGTACAACAAACTGTGTAGGCAAGTCAGTGACTGGGGAGTCCGTTTGCAGTGTAAGGTTTAGGTGAAAGAGGACTCCTAGAATGTCATTGAAGGAATCAAGTTAGTAGTCTCATGTATAATATAAAATTCTTCTCTTTATAGAGCCCAATTTTGTTTTTGCTGATGTCATAAGAGCAGACCGAAACAGCACAGATGGAGAAGATGACAAGATATACTTCTTTTTCACTGAGGTGCCAGTGGAGTATGAATTTGTTGGAAAACTGATGATTCCAAGAATAGCTAGAGTGTGCAAGGTGGGACATAGTTCGATTTAGTTTTACTAATTTGACTCGAATTCTCTGTGTGTGTGTTAAAATAGCATTTATTATTGTGCACTTACTGTCAGTTAAATCGAAGTGGTCAAACTCAGTGAATCAGCAATTTCAATCAGTTCTTCAGAACTGAGAAAGCCTTATTGTTGCTTTGGGAGCAAATACTTGATATAATTTTGCACAGTGGTAAGATTTCATGAAGCTGTTAGAGCTGCCAGAGCCTCAAGGAAAATGGTCACCAGCAGCCTGATTCTGTCACACGTGATGTGTTTAAACCTCAGTGTGTTAGACTGATTCAAGTGTGTACTTAGGAGTGCTAGTTAAAAATCTTGCTGATGAAAGAGGTTATTTTTTAGTAGAAAATACTGATTTAACTAAAACTTTTTCACTGGAATGTATCAATTTCCTCAGGATTTTTTTCCAACAGGAAATTTATCTAGCTGTTTCATTTTGATGAGGTTGAAATGTTTTATTTTGACCTTACTGTTTTATATTTAAACGTGGAAGTCAAAACATCAATAACAAGTTAGTGCTCTTGAGATTTCCATTAAATAAGCAGCTGGAGGCAGGTTTACATGAGGCTTATTATTATGGCCCTCTGCCCACTGGCAGCTTGTGCACTCCTTAAAAGGGAGTATCATGGAATAGAGAGCTTTATTACTGCTGTTTGTCTGAAATGGGAATCAATGGCAGGTTGCAAATCTATAAGCATTTATACTTAAATTTTGCAGGTTTCCTCTAATACTTTCCGTAGGGAATATGGGAAATATTGGTAATGTTCAAATATGCTCTGCTTTTTGAAGAGAAGTAACACAGCTACAGCTTGAGTACTAAATATTTGAAACATTTCTAATCACCACTTATTTACTTCTTTAAGTCTTGGTCCTGCAAATCTTTATTAAAGGCGGTAACTGCACAATTAAGCCACTGCTGTGTTTCTTCTAAGAAAATTATTATCAGGCAAGTTCAAATGCATACTATAACATTAGAATTTAAATCACAGTTTAGATGTCACAGAACAACACAATGCTTCTTGCTTGTCTTAAGGGACGGTATAATACTTCTCTACTTATTTTACTTGTTCTACTTATTTTACTTGTTATATACTTCTCTACTTATTTTACTTTTTCTAATAATCAGGTTTTTACTCATCTCAGTTTTCAAGTGTTGCTGAAGTATGGTTCTTTCTATAAGTCTCGTATCTCATCTTCCCTCTGTGCACTGATAGAAACCATTCTGCAGTATTTTTGTTGACTAATTTCCCTGTGGCTTCTTTATTTTTCTGTGTTAGCACTTACTAATGTGCCGATGGTGAAATGTTAGAAAGTAATAGGGCTCAGTAATTTCATGCTATGATATGGTGATTCTTAAATGCAAAAATGATGCTAATTCTCCTCACAAACACCTTTTTATTTATGGTTTTTGTTTTTTTTGGTTTTTTTTGTTTTTTTTTTTTTTGGTTTTGTTTGTTTTTATTTTGTTTTGTTGGTTTTTTTTGATGTCAAAAGAGGGACCAAGGAGGATTAAGGACCTTGCAGAAAAAATGGACTTCCTTTCTCAAGGCCAGATTGATCTGTACCAACCCTGATAAGAATTTAGTTTTCAATATTATCAATGATGTTTTTATTCTCAAGTCTACAACTTTGAAGGAACCAGTGATATATGGAGTCTTCACACCACAACTGTAAGTGTGATAAAGCCTTTTCCTGGATAAGTACTTTGAATTTCAGTTGGTTACTGCAAGAAGTAATAATTACTCCCATGGTTTTCTTTCTTTCATTCTAAACTTTTAGGAATAACATGGGACTGTCAGCAGTGTGTGCATACAATCTGTCTACTGTAGAAGAGGTTTTCTCGAAAGGAAAATACATGCAGAGTGCTACAGTAGAACAGTCTCATACAAAGTGGGTACGATACAATGGGGAAATTCCTCATCCTCGACCTGGTGCGGTAAGTTTGCATGATCTTTGATCTGATAATGAAAAATAAAAAAGAGACACTTTTTAATGCTCAGGACTAAAGAAACTAGTAAATAGTAGGTAACTGGCCTGGATACTTCTTGTTTTAAAGGCTTTGTGGAAAAAAACTCAAGTGATTTATTCTGAACTTTGTTTCTGGAAATCAAAAGTGGGTTTTCTAAGTTTACAGTAAAGTTATTTGCTGGTTTTTCACTTTCATGATTTTGTTACTAATTTTATAGTGACAAAATAGATGTCATTATATACTAGGCAACAGCAAATATTTTTTTAGGTCAGTTGAACAGAAGTACAGCAAACATTGCGTTGTCTCAGTGGATTCAGCAGATTTGTCCAGTACAGTGCATTGCCTGCAAACCAACATGTTCATAGTGCTGAGTGTCTTTCACATTTCTCTTAATTTCTTAAATTCCTTGCAGTTGTCTTGTCACTACTCTTGAATGAGGTGACAATTAAAAGTAGTTAAGAAGCAGGAGATTCTGAAGTGTATTTTGGGACTAACAAAAATGTAGTCCAAACCTGAGGGATTTGTACGTCATGGAAGCTGAAGTGCTACGAGACCTGAGGATCCTCCTCAGTAGAATAAGTATAATATAAATGTGTGTTTACTGGCCAGAAAAATGCAGAACAGAAAATGCACATAGCTGGTGATAATTGTCTCTTTCTTGTACAAGTAAATGGTATAATTCGCTTGTCACTCTTTTTTGTTCTCCCTCACTAGTGCATAAACAATGAAGCCAGAGCATCAAACTACATGACCTCTCTGAATTTACCAGACAAAACATTGCAGTTTGTTAAAGATCATCCCCTAATGGATGACTCAGTGACTCCAATGGGAGACAGACCTCGACTAGTAAAACGAGATGTGAAGTACACTCAGATTGTAGTAGACAGAGTCAGAGCACTCAATGGAACCATATATGATGTTATGTTCATCAGTACAGGTGAGTTCTGCAAAACACTCTTTTTTTTCAGTGATGCACTGATTCTTTAGGCTGAAGTATGTTCTAAGAGAAACTCTTGAGTTTCCATATTTACAATGCTTTTACAGCAGCTGGTGCTTTCATTAAAAAGTAATGGGTGATGGTGAGTACGTGGAGGTTTTTACATGCTTTGAGAAAGCAATGCAGGAAAACAACTGCAAAACTGCAGTGAGTGCAGCAAAAATGCGTTCAAGATGATTCCTAAGTGGTCATTCTTTGTTCCGAAATGTTATTTCTTGCTCAGAGGTCCTTCTGGTGACAAATTTAGTGGTTGCCATTGGCACACATTGTGTAAAAATCTTCAGCTGAACAGCAAACAGATTGAGTCAACTTACAGCAATTGTGTGATATTTTGTCTGCCTTTTTATTTGAAGGATCTTAAATATTTTACTTTGTTGTTTCAGATCGAGGAGCCCTGCACAAAGCTATCAGCTATGAAAATGGAATGCATATTATTGAAGAAACACAACTTTTTCCCAAATTTGAACCAGTCCAGACTCTCTTGCTTTCATCCAAAAAAGTAAGTGCTATAATCATCACATCATTCCTCTCATTTTGCTCTTCCTCAAAACTTGTTAGTACCACCTTGTAACCTTGTTGGGACAAAAAAAGGCTGTCACTGTGCACAGAGACAAAGGCTACATCTGTAACTCCTTGTGCTGCAGCAGTATCACGTATTGCCTGCTGCATTTCAGTGTCTTTGGTAGGTGGCAAGCTTCTGAATGTATGTAGAAATGGGAAAGGTGGAGGTTGGGATACAGGTTTAGGGGTCTTCACTGTGATTCCGTATGCAGAAGCTGAAAGTCATGTTTTAAAAGTACCAGTTTTCAGGTTAGGAGTCATGTAAAAATCCTGACCCCTTGTGGCCATTCCCAATGCGTGAGGAAAAATCCTTTGGGGGGGCTTAGCAGAGGAGTGGTGCATCTTTCTGAGGAAATAGACCTAAGATGATCGATCAAACAGTGCTGTGTAGTAGAGAGACTCCTAATTGTGTAACCCAGATATTGCAGGCTTCTGCGTGCTAGATGTATCATTAGAGTAGTCACATTAGTGCAGTGGGGGGTGAGGACCTCTGGTGAGGTCCTGTCTGTCTGGCGGGCACCAGCTGCAGCTCCAGCTGGAGAGCACAAGCCTTGCCGCAGGCTCCAAACCCAGCCTATTAATCAGTCGCTCAGTTTAATCCTGGGTTTGTGAGAGTGGGAGGATAATCACTCTGTGTAGTTTGTACATGAGTTACACTTCTGGCCCTGGTTACTCAGGCCAGCAGATCCGTGAATGTCTATGAAATTACCACCTAAAGCAGTGGCTTATAGTGTCACACCCCTCAAGTGGTGAAATTTCGGGGTTTCTTAACCTTAAGGAAAGAATGACTCTTGAAGTATTTTGTAGTAATGCTGGTGTTCAGTAGCTACCTGGTGATCAATAAATACTCTGCAGCTAGGCAGCTATCAATACCGCCAAGATATCTTAGAAACAGCTTTTCTTTTTGTGTGATACTTAATAAAAATTTCAGTGCTTGTAGATTTTGTAAAGATACTTGGTTTTTTATTTATGATGCATCACACTGGCAATTTACACAAATATGTATGCAGTATATATGTATAAAATGTTTGCTGGTTTCTTCTATTTTATCTGCAAAGGAAGTTTTAAGTGCCTTACTTTGACATGAAGTTTTGGCATTTGCTTTAAGATAGAAGATAATGATCATAAAATAATTTCAGCAATGAGGAGTGGAGATTGGGTCAGGTGTGAGTCATGAAAGATGCATAGTTGTGGTACCACCCAAACAGGGATTACTTCTGCTCCCCAGCATGAAAACACAAGTTTCTGCCTCCCTGGACATCACAGTAGCAATCACAGTCAATTGCTACTGAAGTCGTTTGTTGAGCTGGTATTGTGATATGTGTAGTGGCCATAATAAGGATTAATCACAGGAGGTTAATAGTTGCTACCCTACACCTTTCTGGAGTCAGTTCTTTCTGAACACATTACTGCAGTAGTCTTCAGGCCCTTCCCATATACCTCTGTCTTGTTTGGAGGGTGGTGGGCAGTGTCAGATGAGCCTACGGTAGATCCGCATAACTCCCACTTGACTGAAAGATGTGTCTGGATTTTTTAAAAAGTTAAATTTCAGGATGAAAGTCTGCATTTGAGTGTATGTCTCTTCGGGTTAATTGTCTTTCAGAGTCCATCTTCCAGCACTGTAAGCAGATTCTGTTTTGATACAGTTTTGATTTTCATTGTCCAGCGTCAAGAGTTTCCTTGAAAGCTGTCTGCACACTTCATCTGAGGTGGATCCGGCCTGATCAGTGCATGGTCTTGTAGCTTCCTCTAGAGAATGCTGTTAGCCAGAATGCATTGTTCATTAGTTTGATTTTAAAACAGACTTCCTCATGACGATTACTTTAACAAGACTAAAGAGTTCCAAATTCTCATGGCAAAACCTTCTTACATCCTTAGTGAAAGAATGACAGTGAGCCCCAAACCCTAATTTCATTCCTAAGATGCCCTGTTAGTTGAAGCTGTTTCTTACATCAAGACCAAAGATCTGCACCACGGACATGAGGTTTTCAAGGAGTGTTCCTCTATTGGAATCTCTTGGATGTCTGCCCGTCGCTTTGTGGCCATACTCATCCCGCAGGAGTCAAGCAGTCTCACTGCAGATACAGTCTCTGAGTACATTTCTACGTACTGAGATCTGTATGGCTGCAGTGCAGGAAAAGCTACTCTTTGCTTGGATCTGGCTCATTTGCCATGACAACTGCGCTAGGGTGCGGATAAATCCACTCGGTATTCTGCTCAGGATGAAGCCAACCCACTGCCAAGGTGGGGTGTGCTAAACAGCTTTGTATGCACAGCCTCTCAAAATGACTAGAGGGTCTGTCGCTGGTGGTTTTGGGTTGCAGCACAGGCTCCTTTCTTAAGGCTTTGCATAATAATATGTAAATTCACAGTGTACCTTTTGGCCATCAGTTTTCCTGAGCTTTGGAACAGATAAGTGAAATAAGGCAGCTGCCTGTCTTTTATAATAAGGATGTTTGGGATAAGAGTGGTTGTGCTCAGGATGATAATTGTTCGGGATCCCCAGCAGCAGTGGGTCAAACAACTGTTCTGTTTATATCCCCTTTTTCACCCTTTTCCAGTGCTGTTTCCTTTGAATGCTGTCCAGTATTTCTCCATGAGTACCAAGTAGGATCTGCATTTGACTCTTGTAAGGCTGATGCTGATGTGGCTGCAGAGACCCAAGTGGTAGAAGAACTGAAGGCAGCAGTGCTGCTTTGGGTTAATGGGAGCAGGAGCAGGTCCTACATACAGCAGGCCTTTCTTGCATGTGCCTGCTTGCATCCTTGTCATCAGCGCAGGCTTGCCTTGTATTTGTATTTGTGGAAAACTGTGGGATAAAGCCATGGTTAGATGTGCTTACTTTCCATTCTTATAAACTATATCTATTTCAAGTTTTTGTTCTTTTGTCTTTTTGGACTTCCAGCGTAGTTGAACATTTTCCTAAGCTTCCTTTCCAAGCTAGTCAAAATGCTTGTTCCGCTCATGTTTTTACAAATATGGCTGTTATATATGCAACTCTTTAAATTGTTTCATGAGTTGGTTGGTTTGGCTTTGAGGAAGTGACTGGCTGTGTTGAGGTTGTTTTTGTGCTTTGTATTTTTTTTTTTTTTTTAGGGCAGAAGATACCTCTATGCTGGTTCTAATTCTGGTGTGGTTCAGTCTCCGGTTGCATTCTGTGACAAGTACACCACTTGTGTTGACTGTGTTTTAGCAAGGGATCCTTATTGTGCTTGGAAACCCCTTGCAGCTTCCTGCATTGACATTTTTAAAGAAAATGAAATTGAAAGGTAATGGTAGCCTTTGATTACCTTACAGTTACAATCGATATTGCATCAGCCTTGCCCCTTACCGATAGTGCCGTTTTTAAACTGAATGTTTTCAAATACAGACTTTTTCCTATCTGTCCACACCTGCTTGTGCTGTTTAGATAAGATGAATCTTACTTAGTATGAGAGGATGGGCAGGCTGTAAGAAACAAGATTTGAAGTTGTAATACTTGGACTTCCTTTTACAGGAGCTGGATTCAGAACATAGGTGGAGATGCATCGTCTTGTTCTGGTGAGTAGGTCTTTGAAGAGCTCTTTCACGCATCTAGGTGGAGTAGTGAAAGAGTTGTTTAGTTTGGCTTTTCTGTGATTATCTGAACATTCATTTACATTTTAATAGGTATGATATTCTACTTTTGAATATTTGAGCACCTGTACAGCCTGCATGTTGTCTTAAAATGTCTGTGTTTGTATACATTTCAGTGTGCAGTGCACAAACCGCTGAAATGAACGGGGGCACCTCAACAGCGACTTGTGACTGAAAGCAGTATTTGCCATAAGTACTTCTAATGCAGAGACCTCTGTCTCTGTGATACAGCATTCTACTGTGAGACTTGATAAGTGCTTGGTATTGCTGCTTGATCAGAGTAAATGATCCCCAAAAGAGCTGTTTTTCTGGCGAGAGGGAAGGGTGACTCGGAACATGATACAGAGCAGCTGAAGTACCCTTTGTAGTGCATTAATAAAAGTAACCACAGGTCCTTTCTTTGTAGTATGTGCAGCTGCCACCAGATGAAGGAGATCTTATGACTAGTATTGCAGGAGGTTTTTACTGCAGTAAACAAAGCTCTTAGGAGTTTGATTTACTCTGTTTTTATTTCTAATCCAAGCAAACCATGGACTGCCATGAGAGTTTTGCTTGTTAGTTTTTCATTAATTTATGGTGTTG
The DNA here is from genome assembly GCF_000696875.1 of Nestor notabilis. Classification (NCBI taxonomy): domain Eukaryota; kingdom Metazoa; phylum Chordata; class Aves; order Psittaciformes; family Psittacidae; genus Nestor; species Nestor notabilis. Next base: position 47,385 of record NW_009941531.1, on the reverse strand, counting down.
CACTGTGAATGTGCTGTAAGTGCTGGTATTTTTTCAGAAGAGAGTTTAAGTTGAGTAACAGCACTTTGTTCAATTCCTTCTTGGATATTTTGTAGCTGCCGATTTACTTAAAATGCACTAATTGCATATAAAGTGATACCATATTCAGCACCTTGTCTCAAACAATGACTCGTCTCAGATGCGCGCTCAGTTGTGGATTAACAAGATGTCATCCTTATTTAGAAGTGGAGGCTGTCTTAAGAGTTTGAGGTGTCCTATCTCCTAGTCTGTCTTGATGTCTCGCACGCAGTTGTAGCTTGGTATTTTGCTAAGATCCTTGCATGCTGTCGTCTTGGTCTTGTGAGGTAATCTGAATGCCTTAATCTTTACATTTCCGTAAAGACTATAGCACAGTCTTGTGAAATTACACAGATTAGAGCAAACGGGAATCTTTGCTGATACTCTGCACATTTATTTTGATGTTCCAGATAAAGTAAGAGAGCATTCCCTACAGCATACATTCAAGCATGGGAGCACAGCAGAACTCAAGTGTTCTCAAAAGTCCAATCTGGCACAGGTAGTTTGGAAGTTCAAAGATGATGTGCTGAAAGTGGAGAGTCCCAAGTACCGTCTGCTGGAAAAGGCACTGCTCATCTTCAATTTATCAGAAGGAGACAGCGGTGTTTACCAGTGTTTGTCAGAAGAAAAAGTGAAGAATAAGAAATTTTCTCAAGTGCTGGCTAAGCATGTCTTGGAACTGAAAAAGATCCAACATACCACGGTGGGCCCCACCACGGCAGCTGCACCAACAGAAGGTAATAGCAATGTGCCGAAAGTGTCAGCTGTATCAACTGAGGGGTCAACCGCTCACACCTCGACTACTCATATGGTACCAGTAACAACAACAAGGATAGTAACAAAGCCCCTTGGCTCTGTTCTGACAAGTGCACCCTCCAACACAGAGCTCTTCAATTCCATTCCTGATGCGGTCCCGGAAAAGACGATGTTCCTCAAGTCAAATGATAACTTCCTGTTGATGTTCCTCTTCCTTTTCTTTTTTATTCTGTTCTTGTGCCTGCTCTCCTACAACTGTTACAAAGGGTACTTGCCCGGGCAGTGCTTGAAATTCCGCTCCATCATGCTGCTTGGTAAGAAGAAAACAAAGTCAGATTTTTCTGACTGTGAGCAAAGTGTGAAGGAGACACTGGTGGAGCAAGGCAGCGTCAGCCACCAGAGCGGGGAGCAGCCGAAGCCGGCGCACGACACTGGCTATGAGACTGAGCCCGACTGCGGGAATGGCCAGCTGCAGCCTGGGGATTCGCAGGCATCCCGAGAGGCCAAGGACAAGCCTTTTGATGTCAAGTGTGAGCTCAAGTATGCCGACTCGGACGCAGACGGGGACTGAAGGACCCAATTGTCTGATTCAGTGGTGGAAGTCGGCTGTGGTCCCGCAGCTAGCTATTTGAGCACAGAGAGCGCGGGTGTGACCGCTGAGCCATAGTGGGGATTACATGCTTATGCTGTACAGCAAGCCAATTAGCATTCAGATCTCGCCAGATTAGAGAAGTAGTGTTCTTGTCTGCAGACCATAGCATCTTGTGTTGTACTGTCTTTTTTCTTTTTTTTTTTTTTTTTAAATTTAAATGGCCAGTTTCAGATCACCATTTGTTTGTTCCCAGTTTTACCCCCAAAGAGCACTTCGCTCTAGAAAATGGTTATTTGCTTGTTCTTCTGCCCTGTTCTTCCAATAGGATAAAAGTAACTTTCTAATTCAGTTGGCTTTAAAAAGTACTTCAGTCTGCACATATTTGTAGCTGCCATTAAAAAAAGACCTAGTTTCATTTTAATTCCAAATTGGAAATTAAGTTTAGTTTATCAGATTGGTAAATTATAGACTTTGTCCAGATTGGGACATTTTTTCTTTTTTTTCTTTGCTTCTAGTGATTACTTTTAGTTTTATGCTTTGTGTTTTGGCATACTAGGTCTGTTTAGTTGTTTAAAGTTAATTTTTTTTAACTGCTTTTTAAGTATCTGAGACTTTAAGGAATAATGGGGATAGCATTGCCTTGATTTGTGTAAGACTCAGGGATAATCTTGTTTAAAGGCTTTTTTCTTTGCTGCTTTCTAGCAGTTTAGGTACAACAGTATCAGTACAAAACATGGAATAAGTGGGGGGAGGGAGGAAATAATAGGTTTAGGAATGCTCTTTACATGTATTTTTTTTGCCCTCCCCTCCCCCCCAGCCAGCAAGCTGGACACAGTCACATTCTGTTTTCTATACAAAACTGTATTTCTTTGGTTTTCTTCTTGGCTTTATTTTATTTTGGTTTTTTTTTATGAAACAGTACAGGCAAGCAGATGTGAGTTAGCAGTGACGCAAAGAGGGGTTTTTGCACGTTGGAAGCAGAGCTGGAATCAAGAAGAATTAACTACAATAATTCAGCTAGTGACTCGCTGGAATGGACTGTTAGGATACAGCCTGATGAGAAAACATTGCCGATTCTTTTTCTTTTTTTCAGATTCAGAAATAACTCAAGCTTCTTTTTGTGACAAATCTTTACAGCGTCACCCTTTCTGGATGACACCTTCCCAATCTCCTGTGCAACTGGAGACTGAAACTGGAGCTGCTCAAACAATCAGTTGTTTGAACTCTTTATGTGAATCATGCCTGCGATCGTGAAAGTGTGCATTTGTTCTCAGCCTGGTTCACAGCAGCACTGTTTGTCTGTAAAAGCATTTTGTGCGGTACAGTCTTGAAGAATTGTTCCTCTCACTGCATCTTTCTGTAAATATTGCTGGAAGTAGAATACATCTTAACAGTAAACAGCAGTGTGCCTGGGCTGCTTTTCTATGTTGAATTTTCATGCGAATATAATTTAGACCATCTTAGTGTAAACAGTTTATATTTTATAAGATTCAGTTTGGTTTTATTTTTCTATTTTTAATTATGTACATATAACAGAATAAATATTAAAAGAAATTGTATTACACCTTGACTTTTATGAAACTTGACACAATGACACTGCTTTCCATATTGCAAGCACTAATGCTCCTTGTGGTTTCCCTTAAGGGGGGAAAAGTAGTTACAAAAGTTTTCAGTTTGGAGCAGATTCTCTTCTCAGCTTTAATTGAATGGGTCATAACTCAGGGCAGGGTGGGATGGAAAAAGAAATGTGGGTGAAGGAAGAAAGCGCTCTTCTCTAGGGGCTTCGGGACACTTCCTTTTACTACTCTTCTAAAATTCATTTGTGTCTCTGCATTATTTCTTCAGTGTGATGTATTTCTTAGAACTTTTTTCCTTAGTACCCTCTTTTTTTTTTTCTTTTCTGTCCTCTTCTGTCACACAGCCTCATCTCCTATACCTTTCCCTCCTACTGGTACCTCCTTTTTGTCCTGTGTTGGGAGTGATTCACCTCCTTCACCCACCAGTACCCAGCCTGATGTTTGGTCTAGCACAGAATCTGTAAAGGTCATGTTGTTGCCACCTTTCCTAAGTGACCAGGCACAGCATGTTAGTGTCCGGGGACCCTTTCGCCTCTTCTGCCAAGCCACAGGTAAGTCGGAGGACCCCTGTCTAAACCAGCATTTTCAGCATTAAAGGTTTAGATACATTGTCATGTACTGTGTATGGTATACTTTTTTGGATGTTGGGGGTGGGGGAGAAAGGAGAAGGAAAGAAACAAGACCATTTCAGCATGTATTATCAACATGCTATTACCAAGAATCTGGCACTGAGAATACTGTGCTGTAAAATGCAGGCTCTTACTTAGCAGCCTACTATAGTATATTAATAGACAATTGATTTTAATAGGCTCACTTGCATGCTGTGAAAGAGTTCACTGAATCATGATTGCATATGGATGTTTAGCAGGTGAATATTTTTTACTATCCATATATATACCATTTAAAAAATAACACTTCTGTTGGATTTTTATTTAGTGTATTTTAGTGTATTTTTCTGTACTCCTTCAGTCTTATTTCAAATGGTAAAGTACTTACAGTAATGACAGCTTCCATTTTATGAAGAATGTTATTTGTAGTTCACAGGAGAGGGACAAAGCTATTTTTTCTGTAGAAATTCAGCATTTATCTTTAAGCTTTTGTTTGGATAGTAGTTGCCTGTTCAAGCTCAGTGACATTTAATGGACCTAAACAGGTCTTATGATGTAACCTTATTCCTTAAGAGATTGTAGATAGAGATTTATTTTTAAAAGTAGCATTGTTTTGTATTGTGTGTTAGTGTTGCACAGAATCAGATCAAAATGTATACATTTTTTTAGAGTAGGTCTTAACAATGGTATGATTTGTATTTCCATGGATTAAAAAACAACGGTGGGATGCGGGTTCTTTCATAGAATGGAAGCACAGAATCATTTAGATTGGAGAAGACCTTTCAGCAATAATTTGTTCACTGTTTTTGTGGACTAGTCAGAAACTTCTTGTCCACCATGAAGGAAAAAAAAAAAGCAGTAATAGCATAAACAGCACAAAGGATTTAAACAGTTTGATTGTGCTGAATATCTGGAATTTATTTTAGAATTATTTTTTTCATCCAGCAGTGTCCATTTTAACATGATATCTGTGTTGCTTTTAAAAAATTGGCAGTAACTGTATTTGCCTTGGCAGTGAACTTAAGCAATAAGGAGCAGTGTCCTAAAGTCACTTTGTGGAATTCACTTCTGAGGAGGAGGTATGCATGAAGAGTGGAATAAATGGGAATCAAGCACCCAAGAGGTGCAGGGATGGCAGAGGCAGGGACAAGATGAGCCAGCGGTGGAGGCATTTCTGACTGCTCTGAGAGTGGGGAAGGACTGGACTTTGTGTTATGGGTGGGGATTGACTCCCTTTGGGAAATAAGACATTTGGCTGATATATCACACCGTTGCCTGAATTACAAGTTTATTCTGTTGATTTTAAACAAATAACCACCAAAAAAACCCAACCAACCGAAGCCCAACCACACAAAAACATCCAACAACTAAGCAAAAACACCCCATCAACAAATGCAAACCAGCAGCTTGCCAGACTGGTGCAGATCTTTTGCATCTTTCTGGGACCTGCACGTGAGGATGTAAAAACATATCCTAGGTGGGGTGGCTTAGCAAATACTTCTGCTAGGAAGCCCTCTGCTTGGGTTTACTTGCATTCCTTCAGTGCCTGTTGCTACTAATTTCTATAAACAATTGTAATGAAACTTTATTTCACTCAGCTATGCATATAAGGTGACATGTGTTTGCAGGGAGCAGAAGGGTTAAACAAGACTGCAGAGTGTTAAATGTTGTACCTTTTCTGGTAAATGAGAGGTACCAGCAAGTGTATGATGCAAGTACAGATTGCTACATCATCCAGTCAAAAAACTGAGGTTTATTTTTAATCAAGTTTCTGACATTTTTATCAGAATTACTGAATCTCTTCTTTTTTTTTTTTTTTTTTTTTTTTTTTTTTTTTTTTAATTGCATGTGTCTGTTTCAAGTTGTCTGGAAACTCAGCAGGAGTTGGTGAGTTCTCTTACTCATCTGTTACTCATCCCACATGTTTTAACCTGAAAGCTGCCTAAGGATAATACTTTACAACCTTGTAACCAGCTCGTTTCAACAATGTTAAGTTAAAGTGAATACAGCACAAAGAGCAACACACAGACGCTGTTATTTTTTTTTCTGGAAAATGAAGTTTTCCAAGAATGGAGTACTCCTGCCTTTCCTGAAAAGGATGGAACACATCGCCCTTCACAAACTGCCTCCCAGTTTCTCTCTCTTCCTCTGAACAGTCTCACACCTACACATTTCTCGAAAGACCTGTCTGCTGCGTACACACTGGCAAGCTTTAGGTCTCCTGTGTGCTTTCTCCAATACTACGGAACTTTAAACCCTTTAAAGGCATTTGAGGCAGGCTACAAATAAATTGAACAAAATGATACACCGTTTGGTGCCAGGGAGAGGCAGCGAGTTGATGCTGTATATACCTGCTTATAATTTTTCTGGTGTGCTCTGTTGAATTTAGGTACAGTTGAAACAGGCTTTTTGCTAGCAGTTTTGTTTCTGCTTGAGGATGTTTTACTGGCACCTCCTGCCCTAGCTGTAGAGTAGTATTTCCTTGACCTTAACTTCACAGACACATGATGAACTACTAGAATATCCTGAGTATGCTGAGCAGCAGTTTAAATACATTTATAATCAGAAATAGTGCAAAAGTTATGCTTTATTTGTATTTCTGGCCTGCAGATTCGGACGCTTTGAAGTGTCCATGATTAGGATGGTGTCAAGAAGTCTAATCTCCTCCCTTAGTTCCTCTGAAGCTGGAGTTTTTCCATAATGGTTTCTTAACTTTTCAGTCTCATTAAAATAACCCTGGGAGTGTGAACCCCAGGTAAAAGTTTTGCAAACTCAGCAATATGCTCTAAAGGAGTGACTATTTCGTGGAGATACTGAGATGAGTATCTGATAACTCCCACATACGATGCCTGTTCCCTGTGGCTATGCTATTTTAAAGGGAGTACAAGACAGCTTTCCACATCCACATGGGAAAAGATCCGTAACTCACAAGAATTGAGACTCTCAAGTGAATCACTGCAGTTTTTCTGTCTTTGGTGAAGCTTGAAGTTGCACTGAAAGCCATGGGAAACGGTGGGGGGAAGATAAGGTGCCCTTTACCAAGCACTGCTGTAGACTGAGTAAAACTCTAGGCAAAGCCCATCTAGATTGAGTCCAAAACAGACCTTGTTGCTGGTGGCCGAGGGTTGGCTGTAGTGCTTGTCACCAAGTGCTGTGCAGCTGGGTCTGGGCAGTGGGGCTCAGTTCCTGTGCCCAGGATGTGCCCTGGTCTGCCCCGGGGAGGAGGAGGAGCAGCTCATGTCAGAGGCTGACTTGCCCATGGAAATGAGTAATCCTTCCCTCTGGAAGTGGCTCTTGTAAGTCATTTTGGGGTGAGGTTCCTTAGACCAGTTGCACTGCCTGTGATGCCCTGGGGTGGTCTGGTTGGTTGACCTGGCACAAAGCATTCAGAGCTCAGTCAGGAGAGGCAGGGAGGTGTGCAGCACCCAGAGCAGGATGAGCCTGTGGAGGACAGGGCTTTGTGCTGGACAACGAAGTGTTTGTCTAGGACCACAAATTACAGCTTTTTAGTTACAGCATGTCAGCATCCTAAGATGGAGTTTGCTGCAGTTGTCACTTTGTTCTGCTCTTATAAGGGCACAAATATATAGCAATTTTTCACAGACATACACTTGTTTCATAACCAGTTGCAGTTTTCTGGTGTTCTTCTTTTTGTGAACTGCTGTATAAAATAATCCCCAGAACATTTCTTCCTGCTTTTGTTAATGTTTCTTAGTAATTATTCCTGTGGAGAGGTGTATCGTTAGTTTTTGAAACCTGAAAATAGTTTAACTGGTAGCTTAGAAAGGAAAAACTGCATTTCCCAGAACAATTAAATCCTTTGCACAAATACTTTAAAGCTTCATAAAATAATTTTTGTTATTTGTTTATTGGTAAATCTCAGTGCATTCTGAGGTTTACATGATGATGCTTTGTGGAAGCAATACCCTTGACATTAAAAGTAATCTTTTTAGATTGCAGTATCTTAGGGCAAGATACTCCCACCTTCCTCCCTCTCCACCACTTTTTTACTGTTTTCTTGTAAGGACTAGAATAAGCTCAGTTCGGGAAACCTCCCCTTGTTTGACTTAAATTTATAAATGCTTAAAACATAACAAGAGACACTAAAATATCTGTCTCACCATGAGGAAAGCCTGTTCAGTTAGGACTAGTACCTGTGGCCTGCAGTGTGTGATGCACTTAAAACACTTCAAACTGCTTGCTTGTTGTAGTGTGTCCCCCCTATACCGGTAGGTGAGTGTTCTTGTATGCTTATTGATACATTTTATCCACAGCATCATGTGTCAGCAGAGACTTAGGTAAATTAAGCCCATTGCATCATTTTAGAAGTGTTTGGTATCTGCACAGTTTGAACAAGCCACCTTTCTGAGAAAATAATTTGTCAAAAAGTCTTTTGAGACTGAGGAATACAGCTGGTGCCCCTGTGGAGGGTACTTCTGTGAAGCAGCAGCTTTCCTCCTTAGCTGGTCAGCTCAGCTCTTCGGCTTACTTTTGGAATCGGGTGCTGCACAGGCTGTTTGCAGAGGTGACCTGATTTGGTCACAAAACCTGCACTATTCATCATTTCAGTTTATTATACACGTGATTATGGGGGGAGTGCAAGAAAAAGGTACTGCACAATCCACAGTAGCTTTCATAGTTTGACTAGGTATATATAAAAGGAAAAGTTTGCTTCACAGTGGGGGCTTGGAGGTCCAAATGTAATTTCTATTGACTTTTGGCTTGTGTCTCCTCTCAGGAGAGAGATTCACTTTTATGTGTATCTGTCTCTGTGTACCATTTGCTTACAAGGTTTTACCTGACCTCCCAGCTAAGCCTTTTGTCTTTTGAAATGCAACATAAATAGTTAAAACTGTTTTTCTCCTTGCTGATATGCAGCTCTGATTCAGTGATGTCTCAGCCAGTCCTGCCTAGTGAGATGTGGTGGATTTGGATGGGTGTCGGAGTCTTTGGAGCATAACCATAACTCTATGTAGAGCTGTCATAACTAATCCCTCAGTGTGATGGCTGATAAACTGGGTACTGATTTGGAACATAGCAGTCTCCTCTTTTAACTATTTCAGCAGTAGGTGCTTACCAGAGGTGCTTCCACATGTCGTTGTCCTCTCTGTGGAGGTGAAAATCTCATTTCCAGCACTTCTTCAGGAAGATCTATCTGGTGAACAAAGGAGCAAAAGCTGTAGCTTGTGCTCTCTGGAGAGCAGCAGTGATTTCTAGCAAGCATGTTACTCCCCAAAATATATTCTCCAGTTTTCTTCAGTTTATTTTAAAACTTAACATAGTAGCCTTGTTAGCTGATAGGTGGCCAAAAGTCAGTGAGCAGGCTCAAACTGGAACCTCATGTTTTTTTCTGCCAGTCCCTATTTCTAGCTTGGTAGTGCTTAGTTAGTTTACTTACTTTTTAAAGACAATTTTCTGGGTTCATGCTGCAAGACCTTTTTCAGGCCCACTTGGAGAGTACCTAAATAAATGCTGTTCATCCCAGGAAGCGTGGACAGTTATGGATTACATTGTCATCTCACAGGCAGGAGCCGTTTTCCCAACCTGCTTTTGCCCTGCACCCTGAGAAGGCAGATGTGGTGTCCTGCCTCCATCTCAGTGTGCTGCACCTCATATCCTCTGGGGACAGGCAGCTTCTCCCAGCCTCCATGTGGTTCACATTTCACAGGAAGCACTAGGAAGTGCTTTTAATCTGCCTTGAGATAAGGCCACATCAGCCTGTGGTGAAGTTACACTAATGGGCTAGTAACCAACAAAAGAACCAGGTTTTTGAAGGAGCATGTTGTGTTCCTCAGAACGAATTATTTGGTGTTTGAAGTAATATTCTTTGTTAGCATTTCAGAGAGGTCTGTTTCCCTGTGATTTTTCTTTTTTCATTCCTATTCCTGGCTGTTTTCTAGAACGTATTGCCCCTGTTTAAAAATACCAAACCAACCAACCACAAAACCCCCGGTTATGAGATACAGCCTACCAACCTTGTACACTATTTTCAGAAACTGCAGATGCTTGTCTGAATTTAAAGATACTTTCTTTCCCCACTTTCCCAGTGTTTCCCTCCTGATGGCTTCAGGTACTGTTTATAATTTGCTAGCTTGTCAGCAGCAGTGACTGACTCCCACAACTTAAACTGTGACCAGCCTCATACCTGACTTTCAGCCCTGTGCTGAGTAGTGCTGGTGGTTGTTTTCCATGTTAATGACTGACTAACCTTCTGTGCTAACTTTGATCTCTGATTTCAAATAATCTTTCTGCACCCAGATCATAGTGTCTTTTTTAAAACTTAATCCCTGCTCTGGATGAGAGCTTTCCTGTATGATCTTGGTTTTCTGACATCTCAGATGCTTAGTTCAATAGCATTCAGTACAAGCCAAAGCTGCAAGTTAGATAGCAAGCATTAAATCCAGGTATCACTCTTTTAAGATTAACCTTATTATTTTTAATCTGCTGCATGTTTTGAGCTTTGGAAAGGGTTTTGGTGTGAACTGGGGGAATACAGGGGAGGTTTTTGCAAACCTGAACTTCCTGTCATTGTGGATAGCCTCTGGTAGCAGTTCTGTGTCTGGATCACAGGAATTTGTGAGAAGGACTTTTTGTTACCCTGCCAGGATTTCTCTGTGGGATACCTGTTGGTTATCTTTACTGGATTTCAATTTGCTGTCAGGTTTCAGAGATTAGTTTTGCTGGGGAAAGCTTTAAGAGGTTTAGGCTTGCTGACGGCTCCTGCTTTCTGTTACCCAACTCACCTCCCTCTATCTTGAAGCGTTTCTCTGAATAATTTACAGGGAAGACCTTGTTTTAATGTCACCCTTCAAGAACCATGTTAAAGTGTGCGAAGCCAACAGCAATGGGGTAGCACATCTGAGTGTTTAACTGTACAGCTCTGTTGGGTAGCTTTTAAAATGCCTATGCAGCTCTGCAAGTTGCAGCATTTGGCAAGAGCTATCTTGGACAGTAGTCCCTCTTACTCCCCCCGCCAGGTTTATGTCAGTGATCTCCACTTAATCCATAATCTCTTGCTTTCAAATTGGTATCTCCAAGCTTTCTTGAAAGCTGTAAGTCTATTAGGATTTCATGCATATATGGCAAATGTTTAATTTAGTACAGTTTATCATGGCACACCAGACCCTGCTCTGAATCTCTGGCTGTACCCTTACAATTCTTTATATCTGGTGTTACTGACTTATTTTAACCTAAGATCAAGTTTGCATCAATAATAGTGAATGCAGTTAGACTGGATAGAAGTTTACAAGCAGCTGCAGTGGTTCAGGTTTTAATGTTATTTATGGCTGCTGAAGTTTTTTCTCCTTGTAGAAAATCTTCAGGCAAAATCACCTGGCTACTAAATGCATGGTTTGTGCAAACCTGCCTGGCTTGACCCAGGTCAGAGAACCTATTTTGCCAGCAGAAACTACTGATGCGGTACATGGGCAGTACCATTTCACTCCAAGTGCTGAAAGCAGAGGTAGAGAGAATGAAATCCATACAGAAAAGCAGCAAACACTTTCACAGACAGAGGAAATCATGAAGGGCTCATGGAGAGAAGAGGGGTAGTTCAGACAGAGCACCAGGGCTTTTTTTGTTTGATAATTGTTAACCTTTCCCCTTCTAAAATCGTTCATGTGCAAGTTGGTAATTAATACCGTATCCCTGAGATTAAAGCGATGTTTTCAAAGTTGCCTGTTTGTAGTATCTTTCATTGTTGCTTAAAAATAGCTACGTATATATCTGAACTGATGTGCTGTTTAATTCTCTGCTTGTGTATACTCTTCTAATACGATGACCTTTTTCAGTCTTTCAAGCATTCTTAAAATGGACAGCAAAGTAAGTAGATTTATGTTAGAACTGTGTAGTGGATTTATGTTAGAACTGCATATTTTAAAGTATGCACTAGACATGTAATTAATCTGTATTATAACAACAGCCGCAAATGTGGAGTATATGCTCATATTGATTTCCTTAATCTTCAAAAGCTACTTCTCTATTACATCTGAGTCTGAATTTATCTTACTCTGCAGCTGCAGGAAATGCTTGCATTTAACAAACATGACTTGGAGTTTTTGCAGATAAAGTTGTTTCACCATGTATTGTTTCTGTTGCCTAATCCTGAAGAGGAAGTTGAAGTAGAGAAAGTAAGCACAGTGCCCGAACCCAGAAATATGATCAGTAAAACCCCTGATAAGTGCTTGAACCTAGATTTTGCTGTTGACTAACTTGTATCACGCATCAGATGGGGATGAGTGTATCTGTGGGGATTTCCACACAGAAAAGAAAGGGAGGGTAAAATTGCCCAATTCCTGAGGGGCTAACCTGAAGCAACACAGCTTGCAGAATTTTCCACATTGGGAAATCGCTGGATTTTACTATTTTAGTGAAATGTGTGTCTAACAGAGCCTTTGACAGATTTCTGGAACAACTGTGCTCTTCAGCACCGGAAAACAGAGCAGCTTCTCTGGTGTGAATAGTAACACTCAAGGACAGTTTAGGAAGTGTCCCACACAGAACATGCCCCTTCCTCACGTGGTCCCAAAATGGCATTTTTCAAGTTGGTGGTTTTAGGTAATGGTCCTGTTCCCATGCATTAGGTCTCTTAATGACTGCAAATGAAGATTGTGAGCTTATGGCTTTACTCAAGCACCTGGCTTTTAGCTTTGCAGTGCTAGCGTAGTAACTCTTCTATGCTTGGAAAAGTTCATCCCTGTGGCTTGTGCCTTACGTGGCACTCCCTCCTTTCACTGATCTCCACTGTAGTCAGGTTGATCTTCTCCAAGCCAGCTTGACGTCTGCGAATACTATCACTTCATTTTATTTCTGTATTAATGCCATGACAGGTTGTGGCATCTTTTAGAAATTATAATCCAGAGTGGTTTTTGAATGTAGGTTTCTACTCCTAAAGGCTTTTTTTGTTGTTGTTGCTGTTAAGATTTCTTTCTGCTGTGCCTGTATTTATTCAACTATTCCTCTGCTTTGTCCAAACTCCAACTTCAGCACTCATTTTCTGAAATAATTTGTCCTTGGTTCCAGACTTCCCATGATTTTAACATGTGACCTACCTGCTGTTAATTGTAGAACGAGTACAGTCATCCATAAACTACTGTATTTTCATAACGAGTGTGTGCCAGGCTGTTTTCAGTTCAGCATATGCTTGTCGTCTCCACTTTGTCAGTGCTGCCGCCAGTCCTTCTTGAGATTC